>NW_028289079.1:0-173422 GCF_059628265.1 Tinamus guttatus
AAAAAAAAAAAAAAACAAAAAACAGCTGCCTTAAATGGGAGGAGAATGTGACTTGCACCCAGGACATAGGGCTGTCTTGGGATCCTCTTTCTGTCCTGTCTCGTCCTGGCAGAACTCCTGCTAACACGCAGATGTGCAGCTCAGCCCCGTGGCCAAGGCTCGTGGAGACCTCCTGCCTGGGGACACGCGCTGTGCCTGTGCCAGGCCTGGCACGCAGGGCCCCAGTGCTGCTAGGGGCATCTCTGTGCTAGAGCTGTCCTCACGATGCCCCCCTCTCTCCTTTGGCAGGCCGGGAGCACGGACGTCGGCTGGAGTCTGGGCTACGCGCTGGAGGTCGCCAACACCGTCCCACAGGAGGTGCTGCACTTGGTGTGGAAAAAACCCTCCGTGCGCGCTGCAGCCGTGGCCTTCGTGGGTCTCATTGTCGTGCACACGCAATGGCCATGTAGGAGCTGGGCTGCATCTCTAAGAGAGTAGGAGGGCATCGAGGCTGGACGGCTGACTTGGGCAGGGTGACTTATAAATATATAAATTAACTTATAAAACTTATAAATATATAAATTCATAAATATATAAAATATATTATAATAAATAGATAAATATTATAGAAATTATATTATAATAAATAAATAAATACATAATATAGAAATAAATGGCATTCTAAAGAATGCCTCCCAGAATGCATTAAAGAAATTCTCGTTCTTTTGCTCTTGAATCAAAAGGATTTTAATGTTGTTCGTTCCAGGTAAGGGGGGGTGCCGATGGTGGGAGCTGAGCCAAGGGCCCAGAACAAGGGCCTTGGCCATGGGGAGGTGCTCTGCAAAATGCAGCTCAGTCCCTGGTGTGTGGTGTGACCTGGCTCCGCACCGGCCTCTGCTCAGGTCGCCTGTGGCTGCAGCCCTGGCCCGGGGACGCTCAATGGCCTGTCCTGGCCTCAGAGTGTGGAGCTGAAAACCCAGCCTGGGAGCACCCCATTTCCCGGTCCTTGTGCACCCTCAGCTGTGACTGGGAGCCCGGCACAGGCCACTGGGATTTCATTCCTGCTGTGGGTGCCACTGTCTGCTGAAGGGCACAGAGCAGCAGAGCAGTGGAAGAGGGAGGACAGGAGATGAGAAGGCTGAGCCGAACAGCAGGGAGCAGGAGGCAGCAAAGCCTCTGACTCAGGAGGGGACACAAACGCAGGGACAGCGACCCACATTCCAGCTCCTTTTCCCGCCCCCACCGCGCTCCCAGCCTTTCCACGGCCGCGCTCCCGCCGGCGGCTGCCGCTCCGGGCACTGTCCCCTTGCCCGGGACGGCAGAGCTGCTGCAGCCCCAGGGCCCGGCACACGGCCGCACTCGCAGCTATGGCCGCCCCCGGCGCAGAGCCCCCGGGCGCTGCCCCCGCCGCCCGCACCCGCTGCCCGCAGGGGAAGGGGCTTCGCGCTGCCAGGGATGCGCTCCAGGCGCCTGCGGAACCGGGAACCGGGGAAGCGGGAACCACTGCGGGAAGGGGGAGCTGGGGATTGCGGTCCCGGCCATGCGGGAACCAGAGCTCGGGGGCACCACGGACAGGGGCTCACGGGGACTGGGGGGAAGCGGGGACGGAGGCACCGTGGGAAGCAGGAAGAGAGTGACGGGAGCAGCGCGGCAAGGACGGACCGGGAACGGGAGGGACCGGGGGAAGGAGGAATCGGGGACCGGGGAAAGGGGGAATCGGGGACGCGGGGACCGGGCAATCGCGGTCCCAGCGACACCGGCGCTGGAACCGGGAGTGAGGAGAGCGCCCCGCGCCGGGAGCCACGGAGCTGCCGCTGACGTCATCACCCGGCGCCGAGCGCCGTCCCCGCCGCAGTGAGGCGCTCTGCGCCGGGAGCCACGGAGCTGCCGCTGACGTCATCACCCGGCGCCGAGCGACGTCCCCGCCGCAGTGAGGCGCTCAGCAGCCCCCGCCGACGGCCTCAGCACCTACTTCAGCACCATGGTGTCTGTGCGGCTCTGCTGGGATGGCGAGAACCACAGAATCACAGAACGCTGAAGGTTGGAAGGGACCTCTGGAGGTCATCTAGTCCAACCCCCTGCACACGCAGGGTTGCCTAGAGCACGTGGCACAGGACTGCATCCAAGCGGGTTTTGAAGATCTCCAGAGAAGGAAACTCCACAACCTCTCTGGGCAGCGTGTTCCAGCGCTCTGTCACCTTCACTGTTAAGAAATTTTTCCTTAAGTTCATGTGCAACTTATGGTGCTTCAGTTTGTGGCCATTACCTCTAGTTCTGTCGGTGGCCACCAGGGAAAAGAGGCCAGCACCATCCTCCTCACTGCCTCCCTTGAGGTACTTATATACACTGATTAGATCCCCTCTCAGCCTTCTCTTCTCCAGGCTGAACAGGCCCAGCTCCCTCAGCGTCTCCTCATGGGGCAGATGTTCCAGGCCCCTGATCATCCTTGTGGCCCTGCGCTGGACTCTCTCCAGCAGCTCCACATCTCTCTTGTACTGTGGAGCCCAGAACTGGACACAATACTCCAGATGCGGCCTCACCAGGGCTCAGTAGAGGGGCAGGATCACCGCCCTCGACCTGCTGGAGATGCTCTTCTTAATGCACCCTAGGATCCCATTGGCCTTCTTGGCCACAAGGGCACACTGCTGCCTCATGGTCAACTTATCCTCCACCATGACGCCCAGGTCCCTCTCTGCAGAGCTGCTCTCCAGAAGGTCGGTCCCCAGCCTGTGCTGGTGTCTGGGGTTTTTCCTCCCCAGCTGCAGAACCTTGCACTTGGCCTTGTTGAATTGCATGA
The DNA here is from genome assembly GCF_059628265.1 of Tinamus guttatus. Taxonomy (NCBI): domain Eukaryota; kingdom Metazoa; phylum Chordata; class Aves; order Tinamiformes; family Tinamidae; genus Tinamus; species Tinamus guttatus. Next base: position 2,777 of record NW_028289079.1, read on the forward strand.
GGTTTTTCACCGCCCAGTTGTCCAGTCTGTCCAGGTCCCTCTGGATGGCAGCGCAGCCCTCTGGGGTATTGGCTACTTCTCCCAGTTCGTAATCATCAGCAAACTTGCTGAGGGAGCACTCTGTGCCTTCATCCAGGTCATTGATGAATAAACTGAACAGGACTGGACCAAGGACTGACCCCTGGGGGACCCCGCTAGCTACAGGCCTCCAACCAGACTCGGCACCGCAGATCACCACCCTCTGAGCTCTGCCATCCAGCCAGTTCCTAATCCACCTCACTGTGCACTCATCTATCCCACACTTCCAGAGCTTGCCTAGGAGGATGTTGTGATGGATGGTGTCAGAAGCCTTGGTGAAGTCGAGAAAGGCAACATCCACCGCTCTCCCCTCATCTATCCAGCTGGTCATTCCATCATAGAAGGCTATCAGATTAGTCAAGCAAGATTTCCCCTTGGTGAATCCATGCTGACTACTCCTGAGCACCTTCTTGTCCTCCACGTGCCCGGAGACAACAGCCAGTATGAGCCGTTCCATCACTTTTCTGGGGACAGAGGTGAGGCTCACTGGCCTGGAGTTGCCTGGATCCTCCTTCTTGCCTTTTTTGAAGACTGGCGTGACATTGGCCTTCTTCCAGTCTTCTGGCACCTCCCCCATTCTCCAGCATCTTTGAAAGATGCTGAAGAGTGGCTTAGCTATGACATCTGCCATCTCCCGCAGCACTCTGGGGTGCATCCCATCAGGGCCCATGGATTTGTGGGTATCGAGTTTCCTTAGGTGCTCTCTGACCCAATCTTCCTCTACTCAGGGGGAGTCTTCCTCTCCCCAGGCTTCTTCTCTTGTCCCTAGGGCCTGGGGCTCTAAAGGGCTGCCCTTGGTAAACACCAAAGCAAAGAGGGCATTCAGCAAATCTGCTTTTTCTGTGTTATTTGTAACCAGGGTGCCCATCCCGTTCACCAGCGGACCCACGTTTTCCCTGCTCTTCCTTTTGCTGAGAAGCGGCTGGCCGTGCTGCGGCGGCTCTGGGTGCTCACCGTGCTGGGGCTCCAGTTCGTCTTCGAGCTGCTGCTGTGCCACAAGCTGGCAGAGGGCACGCGCGAGCTCTGGTACGGGCTGGTCATGGCGCCCGTCTTCATCCAGCTGCAGCTGCTGCTGCTCCGCGCCTGCCGCGTGAACTGAGGGGCGACGCGGATGGCTGGGGACTGACCTTCTGGAGAGCAGCTCTGCGGAGAAAGACCTGGGTGTCATGGTGGACGACAAGTTGACCATGAGGCAGCAGTGTGCCCTCGTGGCCAAGAAGGCCAATGGGATCCTGGGGTGCATTAAGAGTGTCTCCAGCAGGTCGAGGGAGGTGATCCTGCCCCTCTACTCAGCCCTGGTGAGGCCTCATCTGGAGTATTGTGTCCAGTTCTGGGCTCCACAGTATAAGAGGGATGTGGAGCTGCTGGAGAGAGTCCAGCGCAGGGCCACAAGGATGATCAGGGGCCTGGAACATCTGCCCTACGAGGAGAGGCTGAGGGAGCTGGGTCTGTTCAGCCTGGAGAAGAGAAGGCTGAGAGGGGATCTAATCAGTGTATATAAGTACCTCAAGGGAGGGAGTGCAGAGGATGGTGCTGGTCTCTTTTCCCTGGTGGCCACCGACAGAACTAGAGGTAATGGCCACAAACTGAAGCACCAAAAGTTCCACAGGAACTTAAGGAAAAATTTCTTAACAGTAAGGTGACAGAGCACTGGAACAGGCTGCCCAGAGAGGTTGTGGAGTCTCCTTCCCTGGAGATCTTCAAAACCCGCTTGGACGCATTCCTGTGCCACGTGCTTTAGGTGACCCTGCGTGTGCAAGGGGGTTGGACTAGATGATCTCTAGAGGTCCCTTCCAACCCTATGCATTCTATGATTCTATGGGCCGGCCCCAGCCCCAGCTCCAGCCCCGGCCAGGATGGGCACGAGGTGCCGGGGGCTGCGGCCCAGAGCGGAGCCGCTGCGGAGCAGCCGCGTCAGGACGGGGCAGCGCTGAGCCCCAAGCAGCAGGCGCGGGGCCCGGGGGCCTGCGCTGGCCTTAGCGCCAGGCTTCACTCCAGCCACGGTGATTCTGATATCTCCGCAAAGGCCCCGTTTGTGCCGCGTCGCCAACGTCGGCCTGGCTCGGCTCTCGTGTGAATGTGTCCTGATGTGCAGGCCCTGTTGGACGGGCCAGTGAATGTAAAGCAAAACTGTACAGATGGGGGAATTATACACATACAGCTCCTTGTTTCTTGTTGTTGTTTATTTTCCCCCGGAAAGTTTCTGTACTGAAACCTGCCGCCTGGAGTAAGAATTCTTTGGGGGTTGTTTATGTGCTGTCGGCACCTGTGTAAACCTCAAGCTGCTGCCAGCCTGAAACAGAGAAGCTGCTGCTTGTCCTGAGCAGTCCGAGGCCATGATCTTAACACCGATTTCTGCAGTTCTACTCCAATGTGTTCCCGTTTCTCCTGTCCCCTCCCCGAGTGGCACTTCCTGCCCTCAGGGTGCCAGCAAGGTTGTCTCACGGATTGTGCTGGGAGGCAGAGGGAGCTGGTGCATGGTGTTGAACAGAAATGCAGTTTTTAGTGTTGTAGGCCTATTCCCCAAGGTAGTGCTAAGGGTGTTGGGAGGGCCAAGAGAAGGGGCAGAGTAGGAGCAGCTGCTGCTGCTCCTGAAGACAGTTTCTCTGGGTCACAGCTTTGGTGGGAAACACTCCTCGACCGTCTGGAAATGAGCCAGGCTGAATGAGGGGGCTTTAGTCTTTCGAGGGGACTTGGAGATCAGCAAGTTACCGTGAGTTTCACAAAGTAAAGATGCTTCAGTGTCATTTAGCTGCAGCTGTGAGGCTGTTCGGGACTATGGATCCCTCACCTACCTGTGAGACAACGAACGTTACTCTGGTGCACAGAGGCAACTTTGTGCTGGATTTGGGGACAATGATGGTTGCAAGAAACCTCCTGCAGTCGTGGGCTTCCCCGCTGAGCTCCGCAGCGCTCGGTGACCCTTTGCTACCTGTGCTGGCTCTGCCCCTTCACAAAGTTACTCTGTGCCTCTGCTGGGACGTGTCCTCTCTGGAACGTGTGGACAGACGTGGTGCCGGGTAGAGCTGCCTGGCCAGGCAGAGCAGGGCGAATGTGACCCTAGGAGGACAGGCTTGGAAGCCACAGGGAGCCGCTGCAGCCAGAGCAGTGACCCCATAGAACAGACCCTGCGGAGTGCCACCGAGTTCAGCTGGGGCTACGCGGCACATGCAGCGCTCCAGCCGAGCAGCAGTGGATGGGTGGAGAAGCCACCCTGGTGGCTTAGAGCTTGTGTCCTCCAGAAATGGGCCGAGCCGAGAGGTTCTAGGCAGGGGGATGGTGTCTGAGGGCACAGGCAGAGACAGCAGCAGCGAAGCTGTGAACACGACCATGTGCGAGTCCCTTGGCAGCACTCTGGGGCAGGGCAGGACCATGTCCATGGGGCTGATGGCCCCAGCGTTGTAGGATCCTCTGATGATCATGAAATAAGTGATTGGCTTCCTTTTCTTGACAGCCCTCGGGCATGAGGCGGACATTTTCCCTATGTGATGGGGATTGTCCCTTCACAGGGAATCTGCTACAGCCAGGTTGTGACAGAAAGGGGTCTGATCCAGGAGGAGGCCAGGGCTGACAGCGAGGGACTTAGTCCCCAGTGTGTGGTGTGACCTGGCTCCCCACCGGCCTCTGCTCAGCTCAACTGTGGCTGCAGCCCTGGCCCGGGGACACTCAATGGTCTGTCCTGGCCTCAGGGTGTGGAGCTGAAAAGGGCCAGGAGCAGCTCAGAGACAGCTCTGGCTGCTGCCAGGAGATGGAGGCAGTGGGGGCTGCCTCTGCTCAGGGCCCCGGCCCCCTCCTTGCACGGCCATCCTTCCTTTTCCAACCGCATCCTGCTTCTGGTTGGAATCAAACCTGCTCTCAAAACCCCGGCTGCTCTGCGGGCAATTCCAGGGCAGGGGATATGACCAAGGTTGCTCTTTAAGAGGTGACAGATTCGTAAGGGCAATGTGAAAAGTGGCACGTGTGGTGTCATCATGACAACGTGCAACTGCTCAATGCCCACGTGAGGTAACCTAGAGAAGCTCAAAATTCCAGAACTCTGCCTGAGTTCTGTTGACAGGTATCTACGAGCGACTGACAGCACAAAGAGGACAAGTAAGTTGGTTTTCCCCATCTTCACTGTTGCCTGTGAGCAATCCTGGCTCCATCCCTCGCTGCCCGTGTGTGCGTGCCGGGCAGTGCGCAGGCGTGACAGTGCAGGCAGGTGAGAGGAGCCCACTGACCTCGAGATACCCACAGCTTCCTTGAGGAGAGGGCCAACGTGGAGGCCGCTTTCGGGAACGGCCTCCTTGCAGCTTTAACTCGTCAACGCTCTTCCCAGTGCGTCACATCCAAGCAATTTCTCTCTTTCTGTGTTGACCTTTGCAGGGTCCTTTGCCAGGATGGCCATTAAAAAGAGCCGTCTGATCTCTGTTGTTCTGGCGTTACTGCTCCTGGAGTCATTCATTGCCCGTCAGCTGGTCTTGTTCAAGGTCAGCTTGTCACCCGAGGCCAAGGTGAGCAGCACTGCAGAGCAGACATGTGGCACAGATGCTCCATGAGACAAGAGCTCATGTTAGGGCTTTGGAGTGTGTGGGGCTCGCTAGGATGAGTCTTGCAGGTGTGAGTCTTCTCCAGCCATGCCAAAATGCAGGCAGAAGAGAGAAGGCAGGGGCCCTGAAAGAGCCTTGCTGGAGCTGGGGCCAGCATGGGCCAGGCTGATCGAGCCCTCTGGCTGACTCTGAGCCCTTCATCTCAGACTCAAGACCAGACCTTGAAGGGCCCTGTCCTGTCACTGCTCTGCTCGACCATGCTTGAGACTGCCATAGCTTTGGGAGGGTCTCCGCTTTAAGAGCAATAAGAGCTGCTCTTTGGGACACCCTCTTGGGGACATCTTAGCTTTGACAAAGTGACCAGTCTCCTGGCAGGGCTGGGCTCCAGCCCCACCATCCCTGCTGCTCTTCCAGCCAGCCACGAGCTCTTCATTTGTGCTTCCAGGTGGACCGAGGGATGGACGCCGGCTCGTCCCACCCCACTCTGTTCATCATCAAAAGGGAGACAGGTGATGAGAACAACATGGCTGAGATCAGGCAGAGCTTTTTCTGTAATGTGCAGGGTCAGTATCCCCTCTGCGGTGGCCTTGATGCTGCCCTGGGGGTGTGTGTGTGTCTGTATGGCAGCTGGGGTGGCCTCATTTCCCTTTCCTTAGTGTGCCACAGCGGGGCGTTTCTCATCCGAGTGACCTGACTCTCTTCCAGGGCCAGGCACATCAAGCTATGCCAACGATACTGCGAAAGCTCTGGAGTCCCTAAGAGAGTGGCTGGACAGAGCTCTGAAGGCCATTGCCACTGAGAAAGGGAGAGAGGTAGCAGCTTTTCTTGGAGCACCAGCAGGCAGCAGGCTCCTGAGGTACTTGGCAGGCCCTGAGGAGAAGGGGAGGTGGCCAAGCTGCAGGCAGCTGCCAGCAGCCTGGCTAATGCGGCATCCTGCACGGGGCCGGCTGCGCCGAGCTCCCCAGCTGCCCTGAGCAAGGGAGCCCTGGCAGGAAGACAGCACAGTGGGGAGCCATGGCAGGACCTGAGCTGTACTGGCCCCTGTGCTGGGCCCTGGGGGCCCAGAGACAGACGCTGGCCTTTTTGGGAGCCCACGAGCGCCAAGGATGCTGCTCTGCTTCTTGCCAAGCGGGAAATGCTCCGTGCTCTTGCTTTGCTCTTCCTTCTTCCTGCAACATAAGGCAGTGGTTCCCACCAGGGCACGCACTTTCTGCAGACGTGGTTGGGTGCTGGTAGGGGAGTGTGTTCAAGGTAGAATGCCAAAGGGCTGTTCTGCCACCTCATCTTGCTTTTCCCTAGGAAAAGCAAGGAGCACCTTGTACAAGCTAGAGAGCAGCAAACATCATTTCACAGCAACTGCTCAGGACCAAACGCTGCAATCTGTGAAAGTAGGAGGAAGCCAACTGCTTCCTTGGGTTCTCTGCATTGGGATTATTTCACTGCATTTGTTTCTTGAATTTTGGATGCTTCTTAGGCAAAAGAACAACTCATCAGCAGATGAAAGCATGGAGGGAATTGCTAAGAGCATGAAGGATTTTGCCATGGATTTCCACGGGGTTGGAATCATCACACGGCAAGAGGAAAGAGCTTATGGCTGGATCAGCGTCACCTACCTAATCTATTCCTTCCCTGAGGTGAGAGAAGGCTGAAACAGCCACCCCTTCTTTGCACTGGGTGCTTGTTGGTTTGTGTGGTTGTTCCTTTCTTTCTTTTGGATCTTTCTTACCTTTTTAAACTCACTTAGCACAGAAGGAAAAGTCTGGGTCTTTGCACCTCAGGAATGATGTAGGAGAAGGAATTCTTTTATTAGGCTAAAGTGCAAGGGGAGGGAGAGAGCAGGGATGAGGGTTTTGCAGCTAAAAGATCAGGGCACATCCCCATGCCGTGTGGACACAGGGAAGAAAACCCCATGCTAACTAACACCGAGCACATCTGGAAAAGCCAAGGCCAAGCCGTGCCCTCAAGGACATCCCTTCTGCTTTATTCTGTTTGGCTCTGATCCAATCCAGTTGTGCTCTGGGAACCAGCTCACACATTTCCCCCTCCCTGCCCGCCAACGGCTACACCCCCCCCCCCAAAAAAAAAAAAAAACCAAAACAAAACAGCTGCCTTAAATGGGAGGAGAATGTGACTTGCACCCAGGACATAGGGCTGTCTTGGGATCTTCTTTCTGTCCTGTCTCGTCCTGGCAGAACTCCTGCTAACACGCAGATGTGCAGCTCAGCCCCGTGGCCAAGGCTCGTGGAGACCTCCTGCCTGGGGACACGCGCTGTGCCTGTGCCAGGCCTGGCACGCAGGGCCCCAGTGCTGCTAGGGGCATCTCTGTGCTAGAGCTGTCCTCACGATGCCCCCCTCTCTCCTTTGGCAGGCCGGGAGCACGGACGTCGGCTGGAGTCTGGGCTACGCGCTGGAGGTCGCCAACACCGTCCCACAGGAGGTGCTGCACTTGGTGTGGAAAAAACCCTCCGTGCGCGCTGCAGCCGTGGCCTTCGTGGGTCTCATTGTCGTGCACACGCAATGGCCATGTAGGAGCTGGGCTGCATCTCTAAGAGAGTAGGAGGGCATCGAGGCTGGACGGCTGACTTGGGCAGGGTGACTTATAAATATATAAATTAACTTATAAAACTTATAAATATATAAATTCATAAATATATAAAATATATTATAATAAATAGATAAATATTATAGAAATTATATTATAATAAATAAATAAATACATAATATAGAAATAAATGGCATTCTAAAGAATGCCTCCCAGAATGCATTAAAGAAATTCTCGTTCTTTTGCTCTTGAATCAAAAGGATTTTAATGTTGTTCGTTCCAGGTAAGGGGGGGTGCCGATGGTGGGAGCTGAGCCAAGGGCCCAGAACAAGGGCCTTGGCCATGGGGAGGTGCTCTGCAAAATGCAGCTCAGTCCCTGGTGTGTGGTGTGACCTGGCTCCGCACCGGCCTCTGCTCAGGTCGCCTGTGGCTGCAGCCCTGGCCCGGGGACGCTCAATGGCCTGTCCTGGCCTCAGAGTGTGGAGCTGAAAACCCAGCCTGGGAGCACCCCATTTCCCGGTCCTTGTGCACCCTCAGCTGTGACTGGGACCCCGGCACAGGCCACTGGGATTTCATTCCTGCTGTGGGTGCCACTGTCTGCTGAAGGGCACAGAGCAGCAGAGCAGTGGAAGAGGGAGGACAGGAGATGAGAAGGCTGAGCCGAACAGCAGGGAGCAGGAGGCAGCAAAGCCTCTGACTCAGGAGGGGACACAAACGCAGGGACAGCGACCCACATTCCAGCTCCTTTTCCCGCCCCCACCGCGCTCCCAGCCTTTCCACGGCCGCGCTCCCGCCGGCGGCTGCCGCTCCGGGCACTGTCCCCTTGCCCGGGACGGCAGAGCTGCTGCAGCCCCAGGGCCCGGCACACGGCCGCACTCGCAGCTATGGCCGCCCCCGGCGCAGAGCCCCCGGGCGCTGCCCCCGCCGCCCGCACCCGCTGCCCGCAGGGGAAGGGGCTTCGCGCTGCCAGGGATGCGCTCCAGGCGCCTGCGGAACCGGGAACCGGGGAAGCGGGAACCACTGCGGGAAGGGGGAGCTGGGGATTGCGGTCCCGGCCATGCGGGAACCAGAGCTCGGGGGCACCACGGACAGGGGCTCACGGGGACTGGGGGGAAGCGGGGACGGAGGCACCGTGGGAAGCAGGAAGAGAGTGACGGGAGCAGCGCGGCAAGGACGGACCGGGAACGGGAGGGACCGGGGGAAGGAGGAATCGGGGACCGGGGAAAGGGGGAATCGGGGACGCGGGGACCGGGCAATCGCGGTCCCAGCGACACCGGCGCTGGAACCGGGAGTGAGGAGAGCGCCCCGCGCCGGGAGCCACGGAGCTGCCGCTGACGTCATCACCCGGCGCCGAGCGCCGTCCCCGCCGCAGTGAGGCGCTCTGCGCCGGGAGCCACGGAGCTGCCGCTGACGTCATCACCCGGCGCCGAGCGACGTCCCCGCCGCAGTGAGGCGCTCAGCAGCCCCCGCCGACGGCCTCAGCACCTACTTCAGCACCGTCGTGTCTGTGCGGCTCTGCTGGGATGGCGAGAACCACAGAATCACAGAACGCTGAAGGTTGGAAGGGACCTCTGGAGGTCATCTAGTCCAACCCCCTGCACACGCAGGGTTGCCTAGAGCACGTGGCACAGGACTGCATCCAAGCGGGTTTTGAAGATCTCCAGAGAAGGAAACTCCACAACCTCTCTGGGCAGCGTGTTCCAGCGCTCTGTCACCTTCACTGTTAAGAAATTTTTCCTTAAGTTCATGTGCAACTTATGGTGCTTCAGTTTGTGGCCATTACCTCTAGTTCTGTCGGTGGCCACCAGGGAAAAGAGGCCAGCACCATCCTCCTCACTGCCTCCCTTGAGGTACTTATATACACTGATTAGATCCCCTCTCAGCCTTCTCTTCTCCAGGCTGAACAGGCCCAGCTCCCTCAGCGTCTCCTCATGGGGCAGATGTTCCAGGCCCCTGATCATCCTTGTGGCCCTGCGCTGGACTCTCTCCAGCAGCTCCACATCTCTCTTGTACTGTGGAGCCCAGAACTGGACACAATACTCCAGATGCGGCCTCACCAGGGCTCAGTAGAGGGGCAGGATCACCGCCCTCGACCTGCTGGAGATGCTCTTCTTAATGCACCCTAGGATCCCATTGGCCGTCTTGGCCACAAGGGCACACTGCTGCCTCATGGTCAACTTATCCTCCACCATGACGCCCAGGTCCCTCTCTGCAGAGCTGCTCTCCAGAAGGTCGGTCCCCAGCCTGTGCTGGTGTCTGGGGTTTTTCCTCCCCAGCTGCAGAACCTTGCACTTGGCCTTGTTGAATTGCATGAGGTTTTTCACCGCCCAGTTGTCCAGTCTGTCCAGGTCCCTCTGGATGGCAGCGCAGCCCTCTGGGGTATTGGCTACTTCTCCCAGTTCGTAATCATCAGCAAACTTGCTGAGGGAGCACTCTGTGCCTTCATCCAGGTCATTGATGAATAAACTGAACAGGACTGGACCAAGGACTGACCCCTGGGGGACCCCGCTAGCTACAGGCCTCCAACCAGACTCGGCACCGCAGATCACCACCCTCTGAGCTCTGCCATCCAGCCAGTTCCTAATCCACCTCACTGTGCACTCATCTATCCCACACTTCCAGAGCTTGCCTAGGAGGATGTTGTGATGGATGGTGTCAGAAGCCTTGGTGAAGTCGAGAAAGGCAACATCCACCGCTCTCCCCTCATCTATCCAGCTGGTCATTCCATCATAGAAGGCTATCAGATTAGTCAAGCAAGATTTCCCCTTGGTGAATCCATGCTGACTACTCCTGAGCACCTTCTTGTCCTCCACGTGCCCGGAGACAACAGCCAGTATGAGCCGTTCCATCACTTTTCCGGGGACAGAGGTGAGGCTCACTGGCCTGGAGTTGCCTGGATCCTCCTTCTTGCCTTTTTTGAAGACTGGCGTGACATTGGCCTTCTTCCAGTCTTCTGGCACCTCCCCCATTCTCCAGCATCTTTGAAAGATGCTGAAGAGTGGCTTAGCTATGACATCTGCCATCTCCCGCAGCACTCTGGGGTGCATCCCATCAGGGCCCATGGATTTGTGGGTATCGAGTTTCCTTAGGTGCTCTCTGACCCAATCTTCCTCTACTCAGGGGGAGTCTTCCTCTCTCCAGGCTTCTTCTCTTGTCCCTAGGGCCTGGGGCTCTAAAGGGCTGCCCTTGGTAAACACCAAAGCAAAGAGGGCATTCAGCAAATCTGCTTTTTCTGTGTTATTTGTAACCAGGGTGCCCATCCCGTTCACCAGCGGACCCACGTTTTCCCTGCTCTTCCTTTTGCTGAGAAGCGGCTGGCCGTGCTGCGGCGGCTCTGGGTGCTCACCGTGCTGGGGCTCCAGTTCGTCTTCGAGCTGCTGCTGTGCCACAAGCTGGCAGAGGGCACGCGCGAGCTCTGGTACGGGCTGGTCATGGCGCCCGTCTTCATCCAGCTGCAGCTGCTGCTGCTCCGCGCCTGCCGCGTGAACTGAGGGGCGACGCGGATGGCTGGGGACTGACCTTCTGGAGAGCAGCTCTGCGGAGAAAGACCTGGGTGTCATGGTGGACGACAAGTTGACCATGAGGCAGCAGTGTGCCCTCGTGGCCAAGAAGGCCAATGGGATCCTGGGGTGCATTAAGAGTGTCTCCAGCAGGTCGAGGGAGGTGATCCTGCCCCTCTACTCAGCCCTGGTGAGGCCTCATCTGGAGTATTGTGTCCAGTTCTGGGCTCCACAGTATAAGAGGGATGTGGAGCTGCTGGAGAGAGTCCAGCGCAGGGCCACAAGGATGATCAGGGGCCTGGAACATCTGCCCTACGAGGAGAGGCTGAGGGAGCTGGGTCTGTTCAGCCCGGAGAAGAGAAGGCTGAGAGGGGATCTAATCAGTGTATATAAGTACCTCAAGGGAGGGAGTGCAGAGGATGGTGCTGGTCTCTTTTCCCTGGTGGCCACCGACAGAACTAGAGGTAATGGCTACAAACTGAAGCACCAAAAGTTCCACAGGAACTTAAGGAAAAATTTCTTAACAGTAAGGTGACAGAGCACTGGAACAGGCTGCCCAGAGAGGTTGTGGAGTCTCCTTCCCTGGAGATCTTCAAAACCCGCTTGGACGCATTCCTGTGCCACGTGCTTTAGGTGACCCTGCGTGTGCAAGGGGGTTGGACTAGATGATCTCTAGAGGTCCCTTCCAACCCTATGCATTCTATGATTCTATGGGCCGGCCCCAGCCCCAGCTCCAGCCCCGGCCAGGATGGGCACGAGGTGCCGGGGGCTGCGGCCCAGAGCGGAGCCGCTGCGGAGCAGCCGCGTCAGGACGGGGCAGCGCTGAGCCCCGAGCAGCAGGCGCGGGGCCCGGGGGCCTGCGCTGGCCTTAGCGCCAGGCTTCACTCCAGCCACGGCGATTCTGATATCTCCGCAAAGGCCCCGTTTGTGCCGCGTCGCCAACGTCGGCCTGGCTCGGCTCTCGTGTGAATGTGTCCTGATGTGCAGGCCCTGTTGGACGGGCCAGTGAATGTAAAGCAAAACTGTACAGATGGGGGAATTATACACATACAGCTCCTTGTTTCTTGTTGTTGTTTATTTTCCCCCGGAAAGTTTCTGTACTGAAACCTGCCGCCTGGAGTAAGAATTCTTTGGGGGTTGTTTATGTGCTGTCGGCACCTGTGTAAACCTCAAGCTGCTGCCAGCCTGAAACAGAAAAGCTGCTGCTTGTCCTGAGCAGTCCGAGGCCATGATCTTAACACCGATTTCTGCAGTTCTACTCCTATGTGTTCCCGTTTCTCCTGTCCCCTCCCCGAGTGGCACTTCCTGCCCTCAGGGTGCCAGCAAGGTTGTCTCACGGATTGTGCTGGGAGGCAGAGGGAGCTGGTGCATGGTGTTGAACAGAAATGCAGTTTTTAGTGTTGTAGGCCTATTCCCCAAGGTAGTGCTAAGGGTGTTGGGAGGGCCAAGAGAAGGGGCAGAGTAGGAGCAGCTGCTGCTGCTCCTGAAGACAGTTTCTCTGGGTCACAGCTTTGGTGGGAAACACTCCTCGACCGTCTAGAAATGAGCCAGGCTGAATGAGGGGGCTTTAGTCTTTCGAGGGGACTTGGAGATCAGCAAGTTACCGTGAGTTTCACAAAGTAAAGATGCTTCAGTGTCATTTAGCTGCAGCTGTGAGGCTGTTCGGGACTATGGATCCCTCACCTACCTGTGAGACAACGAACGTTACTCTGGTGCACAGAGGCAACTTTGTGCTGGATTTGGGGACAATGATGGTTGCAAGAAACCTCCTGCAGTCGTGGGCTTCCCCGCTGAGCTCCGCAGCGCTCGGTGACCCTTTGCTACCTGTGCTGGCTCTGCCCCTTCACAAAGTTACTCTGTGCCTCTGCTGGGACGTGTCCTCTCTGGAACGTGTGGACAGACGTGGTGCCGGGTAGAGCTGCCTGGCCAGGCAGAGCAGGGCGAATGTGACCCTAGGAGGACAGGCTTGGAAGCCACAGGGAGCCGCTGCAGCCAGAGCAGTGACCCCATAGAACAGACCCTGCGGAGTGCCACCGAGTTCAGCTGGGGCTACGCGGCACATGCAGCGCTCCAGCCGAGCAGCAGTGGATGGGTGGAGAAGCCACCCTGGTGGCTTAGAGCTTGTGTCCTCCAGAAATGGGCCGAGCCGAGAGGTTCTAGGCAGGGGGATGGTGTCTGAGGGCACAGGCAGAGACAGCAGCAGCGAAGCTGTGAACACGACCATGTGCGAGTCCCTTGGCAGCACTCTGGGGCAGGGCAGGACCATGTCCATGGGGCTGATGGCCCCAGCGTTGTAGGATCCTCTGATGATCATGAAATAAGTGATTGGCTTCCTTTTCTTGACAGCCCTCGGGCATGAGGCGGACATTTTCCCTATGTGATGGGGATTGTCCCTTCACAGGGAATCTGCTACAGCCAGGTTGTGACAGAAAGGGGTCTGATCCAGGAGGAGGCCAGGGCTGACAGCGAGGGACTTAGTCCCCAGTGTGTGGTGTGACCTGGCTCCCCACCGGCCTCTGCTCAGCTCAACTGTGGCTGCAGCCCTGGCCCGGGGACACTCAATGGTCTGTCCTGGCCTCAGGGTGTGGAGCTGAAAAGGGCCAGGAGCAGCTCAGAGACAGCTCTGGCTGCTGCCAGGAGATGGAGGCAGTGGGGGCTGCCTCTGCTCAGGGCCCCGGCCCCCTCCTTGCACGGCCATCCTTCCTTTTCCAACCGCATCCTGCTTCTGGTTGGAATCAAACCTGCTCTCAAAACCCCGGCTGCTCTGCGGGCAATTCCAGGGCAGGGGATATGACCAAGGTTGCTCTTTAAGAGGTGACAGATTCGTAAGGGCAATGTGAAAAGTGGCACGTGTGGTGTCATCATGACAACGTGCAACTGCTCAATGCCCACGTGAGGTAACCTAGAGAAGCTCAAAATTCCAGAACTCTGCCTGAGTTCTGTTGACAGGTATCTACGAGCGACTGACAGCACAAAGAGGACAAGTAAGTTGGTTTTCCCCATCTTCACTGTTGCCTGTGAGCAATCCTGGCTCCATCCCTCGCTGCCCGTGTGTGCGTGCCGGGCAGTGCGCAGGCGTGACAGTGCAGGCAGGTGAGAGGAGCCCACTGACCTCGAGATACCCACAGCTTCCTTGAGGAGAGGGCCAACGTGGAGGCCGCTTTCGGGAACGGCCTCCTTGCAGCTTTAACTCATCAACGCTCTTCCCAGTGCGTCACATCCAAGCAATTTCTCTCTTTCTGTGTTGACCTTTGCAGGGTCCTTTGCCAGGATGGCCATTAAAAAGAGCCGTCTGATCTCTGTTGTTCTGGCGTTACTGCTCCTGGAGTCATTCATTGCCCGTCAGCTGGTCTTGTTCAAGGTCAGCTTGTCACCCGAGGCCAAGGTGAGCAGCACTGCAGAGCAGACATGTGGCACAGATGCTCCATGAGACAAGAGCTCATGTTAGGGCTTTGGAGTGTGTGGGGCTCGCTAGGATGAGTCTTGCAGGTGTGAGTCTTCTCCAGCCATGCCAAAATGCAGGCAGAAGAGAGAAGGCAGGGGCCCTGAAAGAGCCTTGCTGGAGCTGGGGCCAGCATGGGCCAGGCTGATCGAGCCCTCTGGCTGACTCTGAGCCCTTCATCTCAGACTCAAGACCAGACCTTGAAGGGCCCTGTCCTGTCACTGCTCTGCTCGACCATGCTTGAGACTGCCATAGCTTTGGGAGGGTCTCCGCTTTAAGAGCAATAAGAGCTGCTCTTTGGGACACCCTCTTGGGGACATCTTAGCTTTGACAAAGTGACCAGTCTCCTGGCAGGGCTGGGCTCCAGCCCCACCATCCCTGCTGCTCTTCCAGCCAGCCACGAGCTCTTCATTTGTGCTTCCAGGTGGACCGAGGGATGGACGCCGGCTCGTCCCACCCCACTCTGTTCATCATCAAAAGGGAGACAGGTGATGAGAACAACATGGCTGAGATCAGGCAGAGCTTTTTCTGTAATGTGCAGGGTCAGTATCCCCTCTGCGGTGGCCTTGATGCTGCCCTGGGTGTGTGTGTGTGTCTGTATGGCAGCTGGGGTGGCCTCATTTCCCTTTCCTTAGTGTGCCAAAGCGGGGCGTTTCTCATCCGAGTGACCTGACTCTCTTCCAGGGCCAGGCACATCAAGCTATGCCAACGATACTGCGAAAGCTCTGGAGTCCCTAAGAGAGTGGCTGGACAGAGCTCTGAAGGCCATTGCCACTGAGAAAGGGAGAGAGGTAGCAGCTTTTCTTGGAGCACCAGCAGGCAGCAGGCTCCTGAGGTACTTGGCAGGCCCTGAGGAGAAGGGGAGGTGGCCAAGCTGCAGGCAGCTGCCAGCAGCCTGGCTAATGCGGCATCCTGCACGGGGCCGGCTGCGCCGAGCTCCCCAGCTGCCCTGAGCAAGGGAGCCCTGGCAGGAAGACAGCACAGTGGGGAGCCATGGCAGGACCTGAGCTGTACTGGCCCCTGTGCTGGGCCCTGGGGGCCCAGAGACAGACGCTGGCCTTTTTGGGAGCCCACGAGCACCAAGGATGCTGCTCTGCTTCTTGCCAAGCGGGAAATGCTCCGTGCTCTTGCTTTGCTCTTCCTTCTTCCTGCAACATAAGGCAGTGGTTCCCACCAGGGCACGCACTTTCTGCAGACGTGGTTGGGTGCTGGTAGGGGAGTGTGTTCAAGGTAGAATGCCAAAGGGCTGTTCTGCCACCTCATCTTGCTTTTCCCTAGGAAAAGCAAGGAGCACCTTGTACAAGCTAGAGAGCAGCAAACATCATTTCACAGCAACTGCTCAGGACCAAACGCTGCAATCTGTGAAAGTAGGAGGAAGCCAACTGCTTCCTTGGGTTCTCTGCATTGGGATTGTTTCACTGCATTTGTTTCTTGAATTTTGGATGCTTCTTAGGCAAAAGAACAACTCATCAGCAGATGAAAGCATGGAGGGAATTGCTAAGAGCATGAAGGATTTTGCCATGGATTTCCACGGGGTTGGAATCATCACACGGCAAGAGGAAAGAGCTTATGGCTGGATCAGCGTCACCTACCTAATCTATTCCTTCCCTGAGGTGAGAGAAGGCTGAAACAGCCACCCCTTCTTTGCACTGGGTGCTTGTTGGTTTGTGTGGTTGTTCCTTTCTTTCTTTTGGATCTTTCTTACCTTTTTAAACTCACTTAGCACAGAAGGAAAAGTCTGGGTCTTTGCACCTCAGGAATGATGTAGGAGAAGGAATTCTTTTATTAGGCTAAAGTGCAAGGGGAGGGAGAGAGCAGGGATGAGGGTTTTGCAGCTAAAAGATCAGGGCACATCCCCATGCCGTGTGGACACAGGGAAGAAAACCCCATGCTAACTAACACCGAGCACATCTGGAAAAGCCAAGGCCAACCCGTGCCCTCAAGGACATCCCTTCTGCTTTATTCTGTTTGGCTCTGATCCAATCCAGTTGTGCTCTGGGAACCAGCTCACACATTTCCCCCTCCCTGCCTGCCAACGGCCACACCCCCCCCCCCCCAAAAAAAAAAAAACAAAAAAAAAAACAGCTGCCTTAAATGGGAGGAGAATGTGACTTGCACCCAGGACATAGGGCTGTCTTGGGATCCTCTTTCTGTCCTGTCTCGTCCTGGCAGAACTCCTGCTAACACGCAGATGTGCAGCTCAGCCCCGTGGCCAAGGCTCGTGGAGACCTCCTGCCTGGGGACACGCGCTGTGCCTGTGCCAGGCCTGGCACGCAGGGCCCCAGTGCTGCTAGGGGCATCTCTGTGCTAGAGCTGTCCTCACGATGCCCCCCTCTCTCCTTTGGCAGGCCGGGAGCACGGACGTCGGCTGGAGTCTGGGCTACGCGCTGGAGGTCGCCAACACCGTCCCACAGGAGGTGCTGCACTTGGTGTGGAAAAAACCCTCCGTGCGCGCTGCAGCCGTGGCCTTCGTGGGTCTCATTGTCGTGCACACGCAATGGCCATGTAGGAGCTGGGCTGCATCTCTAAGAGAGTAGGAGGGCATCGAGGCTGGACGGCTGACTTGGGCAGGGTGACTTATAAATATATAAATTAACTTATAAAACTTATAAATATATAAATTCATAAATATATAAAATATATTATAATAAATAGATAAATATTATAGAAATTATATTATAATAAATAAATAAATACATAATATAGAAATAAATGGCATTCTAAAGAATGCCTCCCAGAATGCATTAAAGAAATTCTCGTTCTTTTGCTCTTGAATCAAAAGGATTTTAATGTTGTTCGTTCCAGGTAAGGGGGGGTGCCGATGGTGGGAGCTGAGCCAAGGGCCCAGAACAAGGGCCTTGGCCATGGGGAGGTGCTCTGCAAAATGCAGCTCAGTCCCTGGTGTGTGGTGTGACCTGGCTCCGCACCGGCCTCTGCTCAGGTCGCCTGTGGCTGCAGCCCTGGCCCGGGGACGCTCAATGGCCTGTCCTGGCCTCAGAGTGTGGAGCTGAAAACCCAGCCTGGGAGCACCCCATTTCCTGGTCCTTGTGCACCCTCAGCTGTGACTGGGAGCCCGGCACAGGCCACTGGGATTTCATTCCTGCTGTGGGTGCCACTGTCTGCTGAAGGGCACAGAGCAGCAGAGCAGTGGAAGAGGGAGGACAGGAGATGAGAAGGCTGAGCCGAACAGCAGGGAGCAGGAGGCAGCAAAGCCTCTGACTCAGGAGGGGACACAAACGCAGGGACAGCGACCCACATTCCAGCTCCTTTTCCCGCCCCCACCGCGCTCCCAGCCTTTCCACGGCCGCGCTCCCGCCAGCGGCTGCCGCTCCGGGCACTGTCCCCTTGCCCGGGACGGCAGAGCTGCTGCAGCCCCAGGGCCCGGCACACGGCCGCACTCGCAGCTATGGCCGCCCCCGGCGCAGAGCCCCCGGGCGCTGCCCCCGCCGCCCGCACCCGCTGCCCGCAGGGGAAGGGGCTTCGCGCTGCCAGGGATGCGCTCCAGGCGCCTGCGGAACCGGGAACCGGGGAAGCGGGAACCACTGCGGGAAGGGGGAGCTGGGGATTGCGGTCCCGGCCATGCGGGAACCAGAGCTCGGGGGCACCACGGACAGGGGCTCACGGGGACTGGGGGGAAGCGGGGACGGAGGCACCGTGGGAAGCAGGAAGAGAGTGACGGGAGCAGCGCGGCAAGGACGGACCGGGAACGGGAGGGACCGGGGGAAGGAGGAATCGGGGACCGGGGAAAGGGGGAATCGGGGACGCGGGGACCGGGCAATCGCGGTCCCAGCGACACCGGCGCTGGAACCGGGAGTGAGGAGAGCGCCCCGCGCCGGGAGCCACGGAGCTGCCGCTGACGTCATCACCCGGCGCCGAGCGCCGTCCCCGCCGCAGTGAGGCGCTCTGCGCCGGGAGCCACGGAGCTGCCGCTGACGTCATCACCCGGCGCCGAGCGACGTCCCCGCCGCAGTGAGGCGCTCAGCAGCCCCCGCCGACGGCCTCAGCACCTACTTCAGCACCATCGTGTCTGTGCGGCTCTGCTGGGATGGCGAGAACCACAGAATCACAGAACGCTGAAGGTTGGAAGGGACCTCTGGAGGTCATCTAGTCCAACCCCCTGCACACGCAGGGTTGCCTAGAGCACGTGGCACAGGACTGCATCCAAGCGGGTTTTGAAGATCTCCAGAGAAGGAAACTCCACAACCTCTCTGGGCAGCGTGTTCCAGCGCTCTGTCACCTTCACTGTTAAGAAATTTTTCCTTAAGTTCATGTGCAACTTATGGTGCTTCAGTTTGTGGCCATTACCTCTAGTTCTGTCGGTGGCCACCAGGGAAAAGAGGCCAGCACCATCCTCCTCACTGCCTCCCTTGAGGTACTTATATACACTGATTAGATCCCCTCTCAGCCTTCTCTTCTCCAGGCTGAACAGGCCCAGCTCCCTCAGCGTCTCCTCATGGGGCAGATGTTCCAGGCCCCTGATCATCCTTGTGGCCCTGCGCTGGACTCTCTCCAGCAGCTCCACATCTCTCTTGTACTGTGGAGCCCAGAACTGGACACAATACTCCAGATGCGGCCTCACCAGGGCTCAGTAGAGGGGCAGGATCACCGCCCTCGACCTGCTGGAGATGCTCTTCTTAATGCACCCTAGGATCCCATTGGCCTTCTTGGCCACAAGGGCACACTGCTGCCTCATGGTCAACTTATCCTCCACCATGACGCCCAGGTCCCTCTCTGCAGAGCTGCTCTCCAGAAGGTCGGTCCCCAGCCTGTGCTGGTGTCTGGGGTTTTTCCTCCCCAGCTGCAGAACCTTGCACTTGGCCTTGTTGAATTGCATGAGGTTTTTCACCGCCCAGTTGTCCAGTCTGTCCAGGTCCCTCTGGATGGCAGCGCAGCCCTCTGGGGTATTGGCTACTTCTCCCATAGAATCATAGAATCATAGAATCATAGAATGCTTAGGGTTGGAAGGGACCTCTAGAGATCATCTAGTCCAACCCCCCTGCATACGCAGGGACACCTAAAGCACGTGGCACAGGACTGCATCCAAGCGGGTTTTGAAGATCTCCAGAGAAGGAGACTCCACAACCTCTCTGGGCAGCCTGTTCCAGTGCTCTGTCACCCTCACTGTTAAGAAATTTTTCCTTAAGTTCCTATGGAATTTTTGATGTTTCAGTTTCCGGCCATTTCCTCTAGTCCTATCAGTGGCCACCACTGAAAAGAGACCATCCCCGTCCTCTGCACTCCCTCCCTTGAGGTATTTATATACACTGATTAGATCCCCTCTCAGCCTTCTCTTCTCCAGGCTGAACAGGCCCAGCTCCCTCAGCCTCTCCTCATAGGGCAGATGTTCCAGGCCCCTGATCATCCTTGTGGCCCTGCGCTGGACTCTCTCCAGCAGCTCCACATCCCTCTTGTACTGTGGAGCCCAGAACTGGACACAGTACTCCAGATGCGGCCTCACCAGGGCTGAGTAGAGGGGCAGGATCACCTCCCTCGACCTGCTGGAGACGCTCTTCTTAATGCAGCCCAGGATCCCATTGGCCTTTTTGGCCACGAGGGCACACTGCTGCCTCATGGTCAACTTGTCGTCCACCATGACACCCAGGTCTTTCTCCGCAGAGCTGCTCTCCAGAAGGTCACTCCCCAGCCTGTACTGGTGTCTGGGGTTATTCCTCCCCAGGTGCAGGACCTTGCACTTGGCCTTGTTGAACTGCATGAGGTTTTTCACCGCCCAGTTGTCCAGTCTGTCCAGGTCCCTCTGGATGGCAGCACAGCCCTCTGGGGTATCGGCTACTCCTCCCAGTTTGGTATCATCAGCAAACTTGCTGAGGGAGCACTCTGTGCCTTCATCCAGGTCATTGATGAATAAATTGAACAGGACTGGACCAAGGACTGACCCCTGGGGGACCCCACTAGCCACAGGCCTCCAACTAGACTCTGCACCGCTGATCACCACTCTCTGGGCCCTGCCATCCAGCCAGTTCCTAATCCATCTCACTGTCCACTCATCTATCCCACACTTCCGGAGCTTGCCCAGGAGGATGTTGTGAGGGACGGTGTCAAAAGCCTTGGTGAAGTCGAGATAGACGACATCCACCGCTCTCCCCTCGTCTATCCAGCCGGTCATTTCATCATAGAAGGCTATCAGGTTAGTCAGGCAAGATTTCCCCTTGGTGAATCCATGCTGACTACTCTTGAGCACCTTCTTGTCCTCCATGTGCCTGGAGACAACGGCCAGTATGAGCCGTTCCATCACTTTTCCGGGGACGGAGGTGAGGCTGACTGGCCTGTAGTTGCCTGGGTCCTCCTTCTTGCCTTTTTTGAAGACTGGCGTGACATTGGCCTTCTTCCAGTCTTCCGGCACCTCCCCCGTTCTCCAGGATCTTTCAAAGATGATGGAGAGCGGCTTAGCTATGGCATCTGCCAGCTCCCGCAGCACTCTGGGGTGCATCCCATCAGGGCCCATGGATTTGTGGGTATCGAGGTTCCTTAGGTGCTCTCTGACCCAATCTTCCTCTACCCAGGGCAAGTCTTCCTCTCCACCCGCTTCTTCTCTTGCCTCTAGGGCCTGGGGCTCTAAAGGGCTGCCCTTGGTAAACACCGAAGCAAAGAAGGCATTGAGCAACTCTGCTTTTTCTGTGTTATTTGTAACCAAGGTGCCCATCCCGTCCTCCAGCGGACCCACGTTCTCCCTGATCTTCCTTTTGCTGTTAATGTATTTGAAGAAATTTTTTTTGTTATTTTTAACGTCCCTTGCCAGCTTGCCTTCCAGACGTGCCTTAGCTTTCCTTGTCGCATCTCTGCACTCCCTGACTACGTTCCTGTATTTCTCCCAGGGGGCCTGTCCTTTTTTCCACATTCTGTATACCGCTGCCTTCTGCTTGAGCATTGCCACAAGCTCCCGGCTCATCCACGCAGGTCGCCTGCCCCCTCTGCCTCCCTTCCTACACACAGGGATGCACTGCTGCTGGGCGTGGAGGAAGTGCCGCTTGAAAACTAACCAGCTCTCTTGGGCCCCCCTGCCTTCTAGAGCACTAGCCCATGGGATTCTACCGAGGAGGTCTCTGAAGAGGCTAAAGTTGGCCCTCCTGAAGTCCATCGTCGCAAGGCTACTTACAGCCCTGCCTCCTCCTCGTTGAATCCTGAACTCCACCAACTCATGGTCACTGCAGCCGAGGCTACCCCCCACCTTAACATCTCCTACTAGGCCCTCCCTATTTGATAGCACGAGGTCCAGTAGCCCACCTCTCCTCGTCGGCTCCTCCACAACCTGCGTCAAAAAGTTATCGTCGACGCTCTGCAGGAACCTCCAGGACTGCTTATGCCTGGCTGTGTTGTCCTCCCAGTTGATGTCGGGGTAGTTGAAGTCCCCCATGAGAACCAGGGCCTGTGACCGTGAGGCAACATCCAGCTGCCTATAGAAGGCCTCATCAACCTCCTCGTCCTGGTCAGGTGGCCGGTAGCAGACACCCACCACAGTGTCTCCCACATTAGCCTGCCCTCTAATCCTTACCCACAAGCTCTCAACTCGCTCATCCTCGACTCCCAGGTTGAGCTCCATGCATTCCAGTTGCTCTCTCACATAAAGAGCAACTCCACCACCTCGCCTTCCCAGCCTGTCC
Organism: Tinamus guttatus; assembly: GCF_059628265.1. NCBI lineage: Eukaryota > Metazoa > Chordata > Aves > Tinamiformes > Tinamidae > Tinamus > Tinamus guttatus. Next base: position 24,487 of record NW_028289079.1, read on the forward strand.
TTCCTAAAGAGCACATAGCCTTCCATGGCAGCGCTCCAGTCGTGCGAGCTATCCCACCACGTCTCTGTGATTCCGATGAGATCATGACGCTGGGACCGCACACAGATCTCCAGTTCATCCTGCTTATTCCCCATGCTTCGCGCATTGGTATACAGGCATTTCAGGGAAGCAACAGAGGCCACAGGTTTCCCAGGAGGGGTGAAAGAGGACCCTCCGTGATCATTTCCTATCCTCACTTCCCCACTACCATACTCCCGCTGGCCGCCATCTGACCTGGGCTGTGCGGTACCGCTTGCCGCGTCAGTGTGCCACTCCCCTTCCCCCTTCTTGCCTAGTTTAAAGCCCTCCTAACCAGGTTGGCCAGCCTTTTTGCAAAGAGACGTGTGCCCCTCTTGCTAAGATGAGTACCATCGTTCCCCACTAGCTGTTGGTCATCAAACAGAGACCCATGGTCGTAGAAGCCGAAACCCTGTTGCCAGGTCCAGCGGCGCAGCCAGTTGTTTAGCTGCCATATTCGCCTTCTCCTCCTTGAGTCCATTCCCCTCGTTGGCAGAATGGAGGAGAACACCACCTGGGCACCTGTACCTTTGATGGCCATCCCTAGGGCTCTGAAGTCTTGCTTGACGTCCCTCATTTTCCCCATGGCATCATTAGCACCCACATGAATCAATAGTAGAGGATAATAGTCCGACTCCTGAACTATTCTTGGGAGTCTTTCTGTGATATCCTTTATTTTGGCCCCAGGCAAGCAGCACACCTCTCTGGATGAGGGGTCCGGTCTACATATCGGTGCCTCCGTGCCCTGCAGCGTGGAGTCACCCACGACGATCACCCGCCGCTTCTTCCGGGTGCTCCTTCTCACTTTAGGGGGAGCAGCCTTGCTGCTTGGATTAGACTGCCCCTCTGTAGAGATCCCCTTAGACAGGTCTTGGTTCAAGGCCTCCTCTATCTGATTCACATGTTCCAGGGCCTCGTACCTGTTGAACGTGGTCACCGGTGGAGGTGAGGTGGGCTGTGGAGGGGATCTTCTGCCACCTCGAGTGGGGACCCGTTTCCATTGTTGGTCGTCCCTGGAAACTGTTAAGTCCACCCCCTCTACCCTAGGGCAAGAGGGCACTGGACTTTCTGACTGAATTGGGGAGTTCTGAGGGTCGCTTTCCTGGGAAGACTGCAGGATGCAGCTCCACCAGTCGATTTCCCTTTCGCATTCCCTGATGGCCCTCAGCCTTTCTACCTCCTCCTTTAGCTCCGCCACCAGGCTGAGCAGGTCATCCACCTGCTCACACCTAAGGCAGGCTGTGCTTTCGCCACTCCCCGGTAACATGGAGAGGCCCAGGCATTCCCCGCAGCCAGCAGCCTGGACCGCTGCATGTTTCTGTGGCGGTTCAGTCTGGGTCGCCACAGTCTTCCTGGCGGAAGCTCTCTGCCGAGTGGAGACCATGTCTTTACCTGACCCTTACTCCCTGACCCCTGCCTGCACCTCCTGCCTGCGCCAACTGCCGCGCTAACTGCCGCGCCACGCCCTCCCTGGCGCGCCACGCTCTGTTTGCCCGCTCTGTTCGCCGCGCTCCTGGTCGCTCGCGCTCCCTGGGGGCAGCTTTTAAATTCCCGCCTGCCCTGCCGGCTCCGCCCGCGCTGAGTCAGAGCCGCCTCTGGCCGGGAGCTCAGCACTGCCCGCACGGGGGTCGGCGCTGGGGCTGCCTCTCGCTCTGTTGTTCGCCTCTAGACAAGGAGCTCCGGGACGAGCGTCCGCTCCAGAGCCCTGCCCTGCTCCAGAGCCCTGCCCTGCTCCCAGTTCGTAATCATCAGCAAACTTGCTGAGGGAGCACTCTGTGCGTTCATCCAGGTCATTGATGAATAAACTGAACAGGACTGGACCAAGGACTGACCCCTGGGGGACCCCGCTAGCTACAGGCCTCCAACCAGACTCGGCACCGCAGATCACCACCCTCTGAGCTCTGCCATCCAGCCAGTTCCTAATCCACCTCACTGTGCACTCATCTATCCCACACTTCCAGAGCTTGCCTAGGAGGATGTTGTGACGGATGGTGTCAGAAGCCTTGGTGAAGTCGAGAAAGGCAACATCCACCGCTCTCCCCTCATCTATCCAGCTGGTCATTCCATCATAGAAGGCTATCAGATTAGTCAAGCAAGATTTCCCCTTGGTGAATCCATGCTGACTACTCCTGAGCACCTTCTTGTCCTCCACGTGCCCGGAGACAACAGCCAGTATGAGCCGTTCCATCACTTTTCCGGGGACAGAGGTGAGGCTCACTGGCCTGGAGTTGCCTGGATCCTCCTTCTTGCCTTTTTTGAAGACTGGCGTGACATTGGCCTTCTTCCAGTCTTCTGGCACCTCCCCCATTCTCCAGCATCTTTGAAAGATGCTGAAGAGTGGCTTAGCTATGACATCTGCCATCTCCCGCAGCACTCTGGGGTGCATCCCATCAGGGCCCATGGATTTGTGGGTATCGAGTTTCCTTAGGTGCTCTCTGACCCAATCTTCCTCTACTCAGGGGGAGTCTTCCTCTCTCCAGGCTTCTTCTCTTGTCCCTAGGGCCTGGGGCTCTAAAGGGCTGCCCTTGGTAAACACCAAAGCAAAGAGGGCATTCAGCAAATCTGCTTTTTCTGTGTTATTTGTAACCAGGGTGCCCATCCCGTTCACCAGCGGACCCACGTTTTCCCTGCTCTTCCTTTTGCTGAGAAGCGGCTGGCCGTGCTGCGGCGGCTCTGGGTGCTCACCGTGCTGGGGCTCCAGTTCGTCTTCGAGCTGCTGCTGTGCCACAAGCTGGCAGAGGGCACGCGCGAGCTCTGGTACGGGCTGGTCATGGCGCCCGTCTTCATCCAGCTGCAGCTGCTGCTGCTCCGCGCCTGCCGCGTGAACTGAGGGGCGACGCGGATGGCTGGGGACTGACCTTCTGGAGAGCAGCTCTGCGGAGAAAGACCTGGGTGTCATGGTGGACGACAAGTTGACCATGAGGCAGCAGTGTGCCCTCGTGGCCAAGAAGGCCAATGGGATCCTGGGGTGCATTAAGAGTGTCTCCAGCAGGTCGAGGGAGGTGATCCTGCCCCTCTACTCAGCCCTGGTGAGGCCTCATCTGGAGTATTGTGTCCAGTTCTGGGCTCCACAGTATAAGAGGGATGTGGAGCTGCTGGAGAGAGTCCAGCGCAGGGCCACAAGGATGATCAGGGGCCTGGAACATCTGCCCTACGAGGAGAGGCTGAGGGAGCTGGGTCTGTTCAGCCCGGAGAAGAGAAGGCTGAGAGGGGATCTAATCAGTGTATATAAGTACCTCAAGGGAGGGAGTGCAGAGGATGGTGCTGGTCTCTTTTCCCTGGTGGCCACCGACAGAACTAGAGGTAATGGCCACAAACTGAAGCACCAAAAGTTCCACAGGAACTTAAGGAAAAATTTCTTAACAGTAAGGTGACAGAGCACTGGAACAGGCTGCCCAGAGAGGTTGTGGAGTCTCCTTCCCTGGAGATCTTCAAAACCCGCTTGGACGCATTCCTGTGCCACGTGCTTTAGGTGACCCTGCGTGTGCAAGGGGGTTGGACTAGATGATCTCTAGAGGTCCCTTCCAACCCTATGCATTCTGTGATTCTATGGGCCGGCCCCAGCCCCAGCTCCAGCCCCGGCCAGGATGGGCACGAGGTGCCGGGGGCTGCGGCCCAGAGCGGAGCCGCTGCGGAGCAGCCGCGTCAGGACGGGGCAGCGCTGAGCCCCGAGCAGCAGGCGCGGGGCCCGGGGGCCTGCGCTGGCCTTAGCGCCAGGCTTCACTCCAGCCACGGCGATTCTGATATCTCCGCAAAGGCCCCGTTTGTGCCGCGTCGCCAACGTCGGCCTGGCTCGGCTCTCGTGTGAATGTGTCCTGATGTGCAGGCCCTGTTGGACGGGCCAGTGAATGTAAAGCAAAACTGTACAGATGGGGGAATTATACACATACAGCTCCTTGTTTCTTGTTGTTGTTTATTTTCCCCCGGAAAGTTTCTGTACTGAAACCTGCCGCCTGGAGTAAGAATTCTTTGGGGGTTGTTTATGTGCTGTCGGCACCTGTGTAAACCTCAAGCTGCTGCCAGCCTGAAACAGAGAAGCTGCTGCTTGTCCTGAGCAGTCCGAGGCCATGATCTTAACACCGATTTCTGCAGTTCTACTCCAATGTGTTCCCGTTTCTCCTGTCCCCTCCCTGAGTGGCACTTCCTGCCCTCAGGGTGCCAGCAAGGTTGTCTCACGGATTGTGCTGGGAGGCAGAGGGAGCTGGTGCATGGTGTTGAACAGAAATGCAGTTTTTAGTGTTGTAGGCCTATTCCCCAAGGTAGTGCTAAGGGTGTTGGGAGGGCCAAGAGAAGGGGCAGAGTAGGAGCAGCTGCTGCTGCTCCTGAAGACAGTTTCTCTGGGTCACAGCTTTGGTGGGAAACACTCCTCGACCGTCTAGAAATGAGCCAGGCTGAATGAGGGGGCTTTAGTCTTTCGAGGGGACTTGGAGATCAGCAAGTTACCGTGAGTTTCACAAAGTAAAGATGCTTCAGTGTCATTTAGCTGCAGCTGTGAGGCTGTTCGGGACTATGGATCCCTCACCTACCTGTGAGACAACGAACGTTACTCTGGTGCACAGAGGCAACTTTGTGCTGGATTTGGGGACAATGATGGTTGCAAGAAACCTCCTGCAGTCGTGGGCTTCCCCGCTGAGCTCCGCAGCGCTCGGTGACCCTTTGCTACCTGTGCTGGCTCTGCCCCTTCACAAAGTTACTCTGTGCCTCTGCTGGGACGTGTCCTCTCTGGAACGTGTGGACAGACGTGGTGCCGGGTAGAGCTGCCTGGCCAGGCAGAGCAGGGCGAATGTGACCCTAGGAGGACAGGCTTGGAAGCCACAGGGAGCCACTGCAGCCAGAGCAGTGACCCCATAGAACAGACCCTGCGGAGTGCCACCGAGTTCAGCTGGGGCTATGCGGCACATGCAGCGCTCCAGCCGAGCAGCAGTGGATGGGTGGAGAAGCCACCCTGGTGGCTTAGAGCTTGTGTCCTCCAGAAATGGGCCGAGCCGAGAGGTTCTAGGCAGGGGGATGGTGTCTGAGGGCACAGGCAGAGACAGCAGCAGCGAAGCTGTGAACACGACCATGTGCGAGTCCCTTGGCAGCACTCTGGGGCAGGGCAGGACCATGTCCATGGGGCTGATGGCCCCAGCGTTGTAGGATCCTCTGATGATCATGAAATAAGTGATTGGCTTCCTTTTCTTGACAGCCCTCGGGCATGAGGCGGACATTTTCCCTATGTGATGGGGATTGTCCCTTCACAGGGAATCTGCTACAGCCAGGTTGTGACAGAAAGGGGTCTGATCCAGGAGGAGGCCAGGGCTGACAGCGAGGGACTTAGTCCCCAGTGTGTGGTGTGACCTGGCTCCCCACCGGCCTCTGCTCAGCTCAACTGTGGCTGCAGCCCTGGCCCGGGGACACTCAATGGTCTGTCCTGGCCTCAGGGTGTGGAGCTGAAAAGGGCCAGGAGCAGCTCAGAGACAGCTCTGGCTGCTGCCAGGAGATGGAGGCAGTGGGGGCTGCCTCTGCTCAGGGCCCCGGCCCCCTCCTTGCACGGCCATCCTTCCTTTTCCAACCGCATCCTGCTTCTGGTTGGAATCAAACCTGCTCTCAAAACCCCGGCTGCTCTGCGGGCAATTCCAGGGCAGGGGATATGACCAAGGTTGCTCTTTAAGAGGTGACAGATTCGTAAGGGCAATGTGAAAAGTGGCACGTGTGGTGTCATCATGACAACGTGCAACTGCTCAATGCCCACGTGAGGTAACCTAGAGAAGCTCAAAATTCCAGAACTCTGCCTGAGTTCTGTTGACAGGTATCTACGAGCGACTGACAGCACAAAGAGGACAAGTAAGTTGGTTTTCCCCATCTTCACTGTTGCCTGTGAGCAATCCTGGCTCCATCCCTCGCTGCCCGTGTGTGCGTGCCGGGCAGTGCGCAGGCGTGACAGTGCAGGCAGGTGAGAGGAGCCCACTGACCTCGAGATACCCACAGCTTCCTTGAGGAGAGGGCCAACGTGGAGGCCGCTTTCGGGAACGGCCTCCTTGCAGCTTTAACTCATCAACGCTCTTCCCAGTGCGTCACATCCAAGCAATTTCTCTCTTTCTGTGTTGACCTTTGCAGGGTCCTTTGCCAGGATGGCCATTAAAAAGAGCCGTCTGATCTCTGTTGTTCTGGCGTTACTGCTCCTGGAGTCATTCATTGCCCGTCAGCTGGTCTTGTTCAAGGTCAGCTTGTCACCCGAGGCCAAGGTGAGCAGCACTGCAGAGCAGACATGTGGCACAGATGCTCCATGAGACAAGAGCTCATGTTAGGGCTTTGGAGTGTGTGGGGCTCGCTAGGATGAGTCTTGCAGGTGTGAGTCTTCTCCAGCCATGCCAAAATGCAGGCAGAAGAGAGAAGGCAGGGGCCCTGAAAGAGCCTTGCTGGAGCTGGGGCCAGCATGGGCCAGGCTGATCGAGCCCTCTGGCTGACTCTGAGCCCTTCATCTCAGACTCAAGACCAGACCTTGAAGGGCCCTGTCCTGTCACTGCTCTGCTCGACCATGCTTGAGACTGCCATAGCTTTGGGAGGGTCTCCGCTTTAAGAGCAATAAGAGCTGCTCTTTGGGACACCCTCTTGGGGACATCTTAGCTTTGACAAAGTGACCGGTCTCCTGGCAGGGCTGGGCTCCAGCCCCACCATCCCTGCTGCTCTTCCAGCCAGCCACGAGCTCTTCATTTGTGCTTCCAGGTGGACCGAGGGATGGACGCCGGCTCGTCCCACCCCACTCTGTTCATCATCAAAAGGGAGACAGGTGATGAGAACAACATGGCTGAGATCAGGCAGAGCTTTTTCTGTAATGTGCAGGGTCAGTATCCCCTCTGCGGTGGCCTTGATGCTGCCCTGGGTGTGTGTGTGTGTCTGTATGGCAGCTGGGGTGGCCTCATTTCCCTTTCCTTAGTGTGCCAAAGCGGGGCGTTTCTCATCCGAGTGACCTGACTCTCTTCCAGGGCCAGGCACATCAAGCTATGCCAACGATACTGCGAAAGCTCTGGAGTCCCTAAGAGAGTGGCTGGACAGAGCTCTGAAGGCCATTGCCACTGAGAAAGGGAGAGAGGTAGCAGCTTTTCTTGGAGCACCAGCAGGCAGCAGGCTCCTGAGGTACTTGGCAGGCCCTGAGGAGAAGGGGAGGTGGCCAAGCTGCAGGCAGCTGCCAGCAGCCTGGCTAATGCGGCATCCTGCACGGGGCCGGCTGCGCCGAGCTCCCCAGCTGCCCTGAGCAAGGGAGCCCTGGCAGGAAGACAGCACAGTGGGGAGCCATGGCAGGACCTGAGCTGTACTGGCCCCTGTGCTGGGCCCTGGGGGCCCAGAGACAGACGCTGGCATTTTTGGAAGCCCACGAGCACCAAGGATGCTGCTCTGCTTCTTGCCAAGCGGGAAATGCTCCGTGCTCTTGCTTTGCTCTTCCTTCTTCCTGCAACATAAGGCAGTGGTTCCCACCAGGGCACGCACTTTCTGCAGACGTGGTTGGGTGCTGGTAGGGGAGTGTGTTCAAGGTAGAATGCCAAAGGGCTGTTCTGCCACCTCATCTTGCTTTTCCCTAGGAAAAGCAAGGAGCACCTTGTACAAGCTAGAGAGCAGCAAACATCATTTCACAGCAACTGCTCAGGACCAAACGCTGCAATCTGTGAAAGTAGGAGGAAGCCAACTGCTTCCTTGGGTTCTCTGCATTGGGATTGTTTCACTGCATTTGTTTCTTGAATTTTGGATGCTTCTTAGGCAAAAGAACAACTCATCAGCAGATGAAAGCATGGAGGGAATTGCTAAGAGCATGAAGGATTTTGCCATGGATTTCCACGGGGTTGGAATCATCACACGGCAAGAGGAAAGAGCTTATGGCTGGATCAGCGTCACCTACCTAATCTATTCCTTCCCTGAGGTGAGAGAAGGCTGAAACAGCCACCCCTTCTTTGCACTGGGTGCTTGTTGGTTTGTGTGGTTGTTCCTTTCTTTCTTTTGGATCTTTCTTACCTTTTTAAACTCACTTAGCACAGAAGGAAAAGTTTGGGTCTTTGCACCTCAGGAATGATGTAGGAGAAGGAATTCTTTTATTAGGCTAAAGTGCAAGGGGAGGGAGAGAGCAGGGATGAGGGTTTTGCAGCTAAAAGATCAGGGCACATCCCCATGCCGTGTGGACACAGGGAAGAAAACCCCATGCTAACTAACACCGAGCACATCTGGAAAAGCCAAGGCCAACCCGTGCCCTCAAGGACATCCCTTCTGCTTTATTCTGTTTGGCTCTGATCCAATCCAGTTGTGCTCTGGGAACCAGCTCACACATTTCCCCCTCCCTGCCTGCCAACGGCCACACCCCCCCCCCCCAAAAAAAAAAAAACAAAAAAAAAAACAGCTGCCTTAAATGGGAGGAGAATGTGACTTGCACCCAGGACATAGGGCTGTCTTGGGATCCTCTTTCTGTCCTGTCTCGTCCTGGCAGAACTCCTGCTAACACGCAGATGTGCAGCTCAGCCCCGTGGCCAAGGCTCGTGGAGACCTCCTGCCTGGGGACACGCGCTGTGCCTGTGCCAGGCCTGGCACGCAGGGCCCCAGTGCTGCTAGGGGCATCTCTGTGCTAGAGCTGTCCTCACGATGCCCCCCTCTCTCCTTTGGCAGGCCGGGAGCACGGACGTCGGCTGGAGTCTGGGCTACGCGCTGGAGGTCGCCAACACCGTCCCACAGGAGGTGCTGCACTTGGTGTGGAAAAAACCCTCCGTGCGCGCTGCAGCCGTGGCCTTCGTGGGTCTCATTGTCGTGCACACGCAATGGCCGTGTAGGAGCTGGGCTGCATCTCTAAGAGAGTAGGAGGGCATCGAGGCTGGACGGCTGACTTGGGCAGGGTGACTTATAAATATATAAATTAACTTATAAAACTTATAAATATATAAATTCATAAATATATAAAATATATTATAATAAATAGATAAATATTATAGAAATTATATTATAATAAATAAATAAATACATAATATAGAAATAAATGGCATTCTAAAGAATGCCTCCCAGAATGCATTAAAGAAATTCTCGTTCTTTTGCTCTTGAATCAAAAGGATTTTAATGTTGTTCGTTCCAGGTAAGGGGGGGTGCCGATGGTGGGAGCTGAGCCAAGGGCCCAGAACAAGGGCCTTGGCCATGGGGAGGTGCTCTGCAAAATGCAGCTCAGTCCCTGGTGTGTGGTGTGACCTGGCTCCGCACCGGCCTCTGCTCAGGTCGCCTGTGGCTGCAGCCCTGGCCCGGGGACGCTCAATGGCCTGTCCTGGCCTCAGAGTGTGGAGCTGAAAACCCAGCCTGGGAGCACCCCATTTCCCGGTCCTTGTGCACCCTCAGCTGTGACTGGGAGCCCGGCACAGGCCACTGGGATTTCATTCCTGCTGTGGGTGCCACTGTCTGCTGAAGGGCACAGAGCAGCAGAGCAGTGGAGGAGGGAGGACAGGAGATGAGAAGGCTGAGCCGAACAGCAGGGAGCAGGAGGCAGCAAAGCCTCTGACTCAGGAGGGGACACAAACGCAGGGACAGCGACCCACATTCCAGCTCCTTTTCCCGCCCCCACCGCGCTCCCAGCCTTTCCACGGCCGCGCTCCCGCCGGCGGCTGCCGCTCCGGGCACTGTCCCCTTGCCCGGGACGGCAGAGCTGCTGCAGCCCCAGGGCCCGGCACACGGCCGCACTCGCAGCTATGGCCGCCCCCGGCGCAGAGCCCCCGGGCGCTGCCCCCGCCGCCCGCACCCGCTGCCCGCAGGGGAAGGGGCTTCGCGCTGCCAGGGATGCGCTCCAGGCGCCTGCGGAACCGGGAACCGGGGAAGCGGGAACCACTGCGGGAAGGGGGAGCTGGGGATTGCGGTCCCGGCCATGCGGGAACCAGAGCTCGGGGGCACCACGGACAGGGGCTCACGGGGACTGGGGGGAAGCGGGGACGGAGGCACCGTGGGAAGCAGGAAGAGAGTGACGGGAGCAGCGCGGCAAGGACGGACCGGGGACGGGAGGGACCGGGGGAAGGAGGAATCGGGGACCGGGGAAAGGGGGAATCGGGGACGCGGGGACCGGGCAATCGCGGTCCCAGCGACACCGGCGCTGGAACCGGGAGTGAGGAGAGCGCCCCGCGCCGGGAGCCACGGAGCTGCCGCTGACGTCATCACCCGGCGCCGAGCGCCGTCCCCGCCGCAGTGAGGCGCTCTGCGCCGGGAGCCACGGAGCTGCCGCTGACGTCATCACCCGGCGCCGAGCGACGTCCCCGCCGCAGTGAGGCGCTCAGCAGCCCCCGCCGACGGCCTCAGCACCTACTTCAGCACCGTCGTGTCTGTGCGGCTCTGCTGGGATGGCGAGAACCACAGAATCACAGAACGCTGAAGGTTGGAAGGGACCTCTGGAGGTCATCTAGTCCAACCCCCTGCACACGCAGGGTTGCCTAGAGCACGTGGCACAGGACTGCATCCAAGCGGGTTTTGAAGATCTCCAGAGAAGGAAACTCCACAACCTCTCTGGGCAGCGTGTTCCAGCGCTCTGTCACCTTCACTGTTAAGAAATTTTTCCTTAAGTTCATGTGCAACTTATGGTGCTTCAGTTTGTGGCCATTACCTCTAGTTCTGTCGGTGGCCACCAGGAAAAAGAGGCCAGCACCATCCTCCTCACTGCCTCCCTTGAGGTACTTATATACACTGATTAGATCCCCTCTCAGCCTTCTCTTCTCCAGGCTGAACAGGCCCAGCTCCCTCAGCGTCTCCTCATGGGGCAGATGTTCCAGGCCCCTGATCATCCTTGTGGCCCTGCGCTGGACTCTCTCCAGCAGCTCCACATCTCTCTTGTATTGTGGAGCCCAGAACTGGACACAATACTCCAGATGCGGCCTCACCAGGGCTCAGTAGAGGGGCAGGATCACCGCCCTCGACCTGCTGGAGATGCTCTTCTTAATGCACCCTAGGATCCCATTGGCCGTCTTGGCCACAAGGGCACACTGCTGCCTCATGGTCAACTTATCCTCCACCATGACGCCCAGGTCCCTCTCTGCAGAGCTGCTCTCCAGAAGGTCGGTCCCCAGCCTGTGCTGGTGTCTGGGGTTTTTCCTCCCCAGCTGCAGAACCTTGCACTTGGCCTTGTTGAATTGCATGAGGTTTTTCACCGCCCAGTTGTCCAGTCTGTCCAGGTCCCTCTGGATGGCAGCGCAGCCCTCTGGGGTATTGGCTACTTCTCCCAGTTCGTAATCATCAGCAAACTTGCTGAGGGAGCACTCTGTGCCTTCATCCAGGTCATTGATGAATAAACTGAACAGGACTGGACCAAGGACTGACCCCTGGGGGACCCCGCTAGCTACAGGCCTCCAACCAGACTCGGCACCGCAGATCACCACCCTCTGAGCTCTGCCATCCAGCCAGTTCCTAATCCACCTCACTGTGCACTCATCTATCCCACACTTCCAGAGCTTGCCTAGGAGGATGTTGTGACGGATGGTGTCAGAAGCCTTGGTGAAGTCGAGAAAGGCAACATCCACCGCTCTCCCCTCATCTATCCAGCTGGTCATTCCATCATAGAAGGCTATCAGATTAGTCAAGCAAGATTTCCCCTTGGTGAATCCATGCTGACTACTCCTGAGCACCTTCTTGTCCTCCACGTGCCCGGAGACAACAGCCAGTATGAGCCGTTCCATCACTTTTCCGGGGACAGAGGTGAGGCTCACTGGCCTGGAGTTGCCTGGATCCTCCTTCTTGCCTTTTTTGAAGACTGGCGTGACATTGGCCTTCTTCCAGTCTTCTGGCACCTCCCCCATTCTCCAGCATCTTTGAAAGATGCTGAAGAGTGGCTTAGCTATGACATCTGCCATCTCCCGCAGCACTCTGGGGTGCATCCCATCAGGGCCCATGGATTTGTGGGTATCGAGTTTCCTTAGGTGCTCTCTGACCCAATCTTCCTCTACTCAGGGGGAGTCTTCCTCTCTCCAGGCTTCTTCTCTTGTCCCTAGGGCCTGGGGCTCTAAAGGGCTGCCCTTGGTAAACACCAAAGCAAAGAGGGCATTCAGCAAATCTGCTTTTTCTGTGTTATTTGTAACCAGGGTGCCCATCCCGTTCACCAGCGGACCCACGTTTTCCCTGCTCTTCCTTTTGCTGAGAAGCGGCTGGCCGTGCTGCGGCGGCTCTGGGTGCTCACCGTGCTGGGGCTCCAGTTCGTCTTCGAGCTGCTGCTGTGCCACAAGCTGGCAGAGGGCACGCGCGAGCTCTGGTACGGGCTGGTCATGGCGCCCGTCTTCATCCAGCTGCAGCTGCTGCTGCTCCGCGCCTGCCGCGTGAACTGAGGGGCGACGCGGATGGCTGGGGACTGACCTTCTGGAGAGCAGCTCTGCGGAGAAAGACCTGGGTGTCATGGTGGACGACAAGTTGACCATGAGGCAGCAGTGTGCCCTCGTGGCCAAGAAGGCCAATGGGATCCTGGGGTGCATTAAGAGTGTCTCCAGCAGGTCGAGGGAGGTGATCCTGCCCCTCTACTCAGCCCTGGTGAGGCCTCATCTGGAGTATTGTGTCCAGTTCTGGGCTCCACAGTATAAGAGGGATGTGGAGCTGCTGGAGAGAGTCCAGCGCAGGGCCACAAGGATGATCAGGGGCCTGGAACATCTGCCCTACGAGGAGAGGCTGAGGGAGCTGGGTCTGTTCAGCCTGGAGAAGAGAAGGCTGAGAGGGGATCTAATCAGTGTATATAAGTACCTCAAGGGAGGGAGTGCAGAGGATGGTGCTGGTCTCTTTTCCCTGGTGGCCACCGACAGAACTAGAGGTAATGGCCACAAACTGAAGCACCAAAAGTTCCACAGGAACTTAAGGAAAAATTTCTTAACAGTAAGGTGACAGAGCACTGGAACAGGCTGCCCAGAGAGGTTGTGGAGTCTCCTTCCCTGGAGATCTTCAAAACCCGCTTGGACGCATTCCTGTGCCACGTGCTTTAGGTGACCCTGCGTGTGCAAGGGGGTTGGACTAGATGATCTCTAGAGGTCCCTTCCAACCCTATGCATTCTATGATTCTATGGGCCGGCCCCAGCCCCAGCTCCAGCCCCGGCCAGGATGGGCACGAGGTGCCGGGGGCTGCGGCCCAGAGCGGAGCCGCTGCGGAGCAGCCGCGTCAGGACGGGGCAGCGCTGAGCCCCGAGCAGCAGGCGCGGGGCCCGGGGGCCTGCGCTGGCCTTAGCGCCAGGCTTCACTCCAGCCACGGCGATTCTGATATCTCCGCAAAGGCCCTGTTTGTGCCGCGTCGCCAACGTCGGCCTGGCTCGGCTCTCGTGTGAATGTGTCCTGATGTGCAGGCCCTGTTGGACGGGCCAGTGAATGTAAAGCAAAACTGTACAGATGGGGGAATTATACACATACAGCTCCTTGTTTCTTGTTGTTGTTTATTTTCCCCCGGAAAGTTTCTGTACTGAAACCTGCCGCCTGGAGTAAGAATTCTTTGGGGGTTGTTTATGTGCTGTCGGCACCTGTGTAAACCTCAAGCTGCTGCCAGCCTGAAACAGAGAAGCTGCTGCTTGTCCTGAGCAGTCCGAGGCCATGATCTTAACACCGATTTCTGCAGTTCTACTCCAATGTGTTCCCGTTTCTCCTGTCCCCTCCCCGAGTGGCACTTCCTGCCCTCAGGGTGCCAGCAAGGTTGTCTCACGGATTGTGCTGGGAGGCAGAGGGAGCTGGTGCATGGTGTTGAACAGAAATGCAGTTTTTAGTGTTGTAGGCCTATTCCCCAAGGTAGTGCTAAGGGTGTTGGGAGGGCCAAGAGAAGGGGCAGAGTAGGAGCAGCTGCTGCTGCTCCTGAAGACAGTTTCTCTGGGTCACAGCTTTGGTGGGAAACACTCCTCGACCGTCTAGAAATGAGCCAGGCTGAATGAGGGGGCTTTAGTCTTTCGAGGGGACTTGGAGATCAGCAAGTTACCGTGAGTTTCACAAAGTAAAGATGCTTCAGTGTCATTTAGCTGCAGCTGTGAGGCTGTTCGGGACTATGGATCCCTCACCTACCTGTGAGACAACGAATGTTACTCTGGTGCACAGAGGCAACTTTGTGCTGGATTTGGGGACAATGATGGTTGCAAGAAACCTCCTGCAGTCGTGGGCTTCCCCGCTGAGCTCCGCAGCGCTCGGTGACCCTTTGCTACCTGTGCTGGCTCTGCCCCTTCACAAAGTTACTCTGTGCCTCTGCTGGGACGTGTCCTCTCTGGAACGTGTGGACAGACGTGGTGCCGGGTAGAGCTGCCTGGCCAGGCAGAGCAGGGCGAATGTGACCCTAGGAGGACAGGCTTGGAAGCCACAGGGAGCCGCTGCAGCCAGAGCAGTGACCCCATAGAACAGACCCTGCGGAGTGCCACCGAGTTCAGCTGGGGCTACGTGGCACATGCAGCGCTCCAGCCGAGCAGCAGTGGATGGGTGGAGAAGCCACCCTGGTGGCTTAGAGCTTGTGTCCTCCAGAAATGGGCCGAGCCGAGAGGTTCTAGGCAGGGGGATGGTGTCTGAGGGCACAGGCAGAGACAGCAGCAGCGAAGCTGTGAACACGACCATGTGCGAGTCCCTTGGCGGCACTCTGGGGCAGGGCAGGACCATGTCCATGGGGCTGATGGCCCCAGCGTTGTAGGATCCTCTGATGATCATGAAATAAGTGATTGGCTTCCTTTTCTTGACAGCCCTCGGGCATGAGGCGGACATTTTCCCTATGTGATGGGGATTGTCCCTTCACAGGGAATCTGCTACAGCCAGGTTGTGACAGAAAGGGGTCTGATCCAGGAGGAGGCCAGGGCTGACAGCGAGGGACTTAGTCCCCAGTGTGTGGTGTGACCTGGCTCCCCACCGGCCTCTGCTCAGCTCAACTGTGGCTGCAGCCCTGGCCCGGGGACACTCAATGGTCTGTCCTGGCCTCAGGGTGTGGAGCTGAAAAGGGCCAGGAGCAGCTCAGAGACAGCTCTGGCTGCTGCCAGGAGATGGAGGCAGTGGGGGCTGCCTCTGCTCAGGGCCCCGGCCCCCTCCTTGCACGGCCATCCTTCCTTTTCCAACCGCATCCTGCTTCTGGTTGGAATCAAACCTGCTCTCAAAACCCCGGCTGCTCTGCGGGCAATTCCAGGGCAGGGGATATGACCAAGGTTGCTCTTTAAGAGGTGACAGATTCGTAAGGGCAATGTGAAAAGTGGCACGTGTGGTGTCATCATGACAACGTGCAACTGCTCAATGCCCACGTGAGGTAACCTAGAGAAGCTCAAAATTCCAGAACTCTGCCTGAGTTCTGTTGACAGGTATCTACGAGCGACTGACAGCACAAAGAGGACAAGTAAGTTGGTTTTCCCCATCTTCACTGTTGCCTGTGAGCAATCCTGGCTCCATCCCTCGCTGCCCGTGTGTGCGTGCCGGGCAGTGCGCAGGCGTGACAGTGCAGGCAGGTGAGAGGAGCCCACTGACCTCGAGATACCCACAGCTTCCTTGAGGAGAGGGCCAACGTGGAGGCCGCTTTCGGGAACGGCCTCCTTGCAGCTTTAACTCATCAACGCTCTTCCCAGTGCGTCACATCCAAGCAATTTCTCTCTTTCTGTGTTGACCTTTGCAGGGTCCTTTGCCAGGATGGCCATTAAAAAGAGCCGTCTGATCTCTGTTGTTCTGGCGTTACTGCTCCTGGAGTCATTCATTGCCCGTCAGCTGGTCTTGTTCAAGGTCAGCTTGTCACCTGAGGCCAAGGTGAGCAGCACTGCAGAGCAGACATGTGGCACAGATGCTCCATGAGACAAGAGCTCATGTTAGGGCTTTGGAGTGTGTGGGACTCGCTAGGATGAGTCTTGCAGGTGTGAGTCTTCTCCAGCCATGCCAAAATGCAGGCAGAAGAGAGAAGGCAGGGGCCCTGAAAGAGCCTTGCTGGAGCTGGGGCCAGCATGGGCCAGGCTGATCGAGCCCTCTGGCTGACTCTGAGCCCTTCATCTCAGACTCAAGACCAGACCTTGAAGGGCCCTGTCCTGTCACTGCTCTGCTCGACCATGCTTGAGACTGCCATAGCTTTGGGAGGGTCTCCGCTTTAAGAGCAATAAGAGCTGCTCTTTGGGACACCCTCTTGGGGACATCTTAGCTTTGACAAAGTGACCAGTCTCCTGGCAGGGCTGGGCTCCAGCCCCACCATCCCTGCTGCTCTTCCAGCCAGCCACGAGCTCTTCATTTGTGCTTCCAGGTGGACCAAGGGATGGACGCCGGCTCGTCCCACCCCACTCTGTTCATCATCAAAAGGGAGACAGGTGATGAGAACAACATGGCTGAGATCAGGCAGAGCTTTTTCTGTAATGTGCAGGGTCAGTATCCCCTCTGCGGTGGCCTTGATGCTGCCCTGGGGGTGTGTGTGTGTCTGTATGGCAGCTGGGGTGGCCTCATTTCCCTTTCCTTAGTGTGCCAAAGCGGGGCGTTTCTCATCCGAGTGACCTGACTCTCTTCCAGGGCCAGGCACATCAAGCTATGCCAACGATACTGCGAAAGCTCTGGAGTCCCTAAGAGAGTGGCTTGACAGAGCTCTGAAGGCCATTGCCACTGAGAAAGGGAGAGAGGTAGCAGCTTTTCTTGGAGCACCAGCAGGCAGCAGGCTCCTGAGGTACTTGGCAGGCCCTGAGGAGAAGGGGAGGTGGCCAAGCTGCAGGCAGCTGCCAGCAGCCTGGCTAATGCGGCATCCTGCACGGGGCCGGCTGCGCCGAGCTCCCCAGCTGCCCTGAGCAAGGGAGCCCTGGCAGGAAGACAGCACAGTGGGGAGCCATGGCAGGACCTGAGCTGTACTGGCCCCTGTGCTGGGCCCTGGGGGCCCAGAGACAGACGCTGGCCTTTTTGGGAGCCCACGAGCGCCAAGGATGCTGCTCTGCTTCTTGCCAAGCGGGAAATGCTCCGTGCTCTTGCTTTGCTCTTCCTTCTTCCTGCAACATAAGGCAGTGGTTCCCACCAGGGCACGCACTTTCTGCAGACGTGGTTGGGTGCTGGTAGGGGAGTGTGTTCAAGGTAGAATGCCAAAGGGCTGTTCTGCCACCTCATCTTGCTTTTCCCTAGGAAAAGCAAGGAGCACCTTGTACAAGCTAGAGAGCAGCAAACATCATTTCACAGCAACTGCTCAGGACCAAACGCTGCAATCTGTGAAAGTAGGAGGAAGCCAACTGCTTCCTTGGGTTCTCTGCATTGGGATTGTTTCACTGCATTTGTTTCTTGAATTTTGGATGCTTCTTAGGCAAAAGAACAACTCATCAGCAGATGAAAGCATGGAGGGAATTGCTAAGAGCATGAAGGATTTTGCCATGGATTTCCACGGGGTTGGAATCATCACACGGCAAGAGGAAAGAGCTTATGGCTGGATCAGCGTCACCTACCTAATCTATTCCTTCCCTGAGGTGAGAGAAGGCTGAAACAGCCACCCCTTCTTTGCACTGGGTGCTTGTTGGTTTGTGTGGTTGTTCCTTTCTTTCTTTTGGATCTTTCTTACCTTTTTAAACTCACTTAGCACAGAAGGAAAAGTCTGGGTCTTTGCACCTCAGGAATGATGTAGGAGAAGGAATTCTTTTATTAGGCTAAAGTGCAAGGGGAGGGAGAGAGCAGGGATGAGGGTTTTGCAGCTAAAAGATCAGGGCACATCCCCATGCCGTGTGGACACAGGGAAGAAAACCCCATGCTAACTAACACCGAGCACATCTGGAAAAGCCAAGGCCAACCCGTGCCCTCAAGGACATCCCTTCTGCTTTATTCTGTTTGGCTCTGATCCAATCCAGTTGTGCTCTGGGAACCAGCTCACACATTTCCCCCTCCCTGCCCGCCAACGGCCACACCCCCCCCCCCCAAAAAAAAAAAAAAAAAAAAAAAACAGCTGCCTTAAATGGGAGGAGAATGTGACTTGCACCCAGGACATAGGGCTGTCTTGGGATCCTCTTTCTGTCCTGTCTCGTCCTGGCAGAACTCCTGCTAACACGCAGATGTGCAGCTCAGCCCCGTGGCCAAGGCTCGTGGAGACCTCCTGCCTGGGGACACGCGCTGTGCCTGTGCCAGGCCTGGCACGCAGGGCCCCAGTGCTGCTAGGGGCATCTCTGTGCTAGAGCTGTCCTCACGATGCCCCCCTCTCTCCTTTGGCAGGCCGGGAGCACGGACGTCGGCTGGAGTCTGGGCTACGCGCTGGAGGTCGCCAACACCGTCCCACAGGAGGTGCTGCACTTGGTGTGGAAAAAACCCTCCGTGCGCGCTGCAGCCGTGGCCTTCGTGGGTCTCATTGTCGTGCACACGCAATGGCCATGTAGGAGCTGGGCTGCATCTCTAAGAGAGTAGGAGGGCATCGAGGCTGGACGGCTGACTTGGGCAGGGTGACTTATAAATATATAAATTAACTTATAAAACTTATAAATATATAAATTCATAAATATATAAAATATATTATAATAAATAGATAAATATTATAGAAATTATATTATAATAAATAAATAAATACATAATATAGAAATAAATGGCATTCTAAAGAATGCCTCCCAGAATGCATTAAAGAAATTCTCGTTCTTTTGCTCTTGAATCAAAAGGATTTTAATGTTGTTCGTTCCAGGTAAGGGGGGGTGCCGATGGTGGGAGCTGAGCCAAGGGCCCAGAACAAGGGCCTTGGCCATGGGGAGGTGCTCTGCAAAATGCAGCTCAGTCCCTGGTGTGTGGTGTGACCTGGCTCCGCACCGGCCTCTGCTCAGGTCGCCTGTGGCTGCAGCCCTGGCCCGGGGACGCTCAATGGCCTGTCCTGGCCTCAGAGTGTGGAGCTGAAAACCCAGCCTGGGAGCACCCCATTTCCCGGTCCTTGTGCACCCTCAGCTGTGACTGGGAGCCCGGCACAGGCCACTGGGATTTCATTCCTGCTGTGGGTGCCACTGTCTGCTGAAGGGCACAGAGCAGCAGAGCAGTGGAAGAGGGAGGACAGGAGATGAGAAGGCTGAGCCGAACAGCAGGGAGCAGGAGGCAGCAAAGCCTCTGACTCAGGAGGGGACACAAACGCAGGGACAGCGACCCACATTCCAGCTCCTTTTCCCGCCCCCACCGCGCTCCCAGCCTTTCCACGGCCGCGCTCCCGCCGGCGGCCGCCGCTCCGGGCACTGTCCCCTTGCCCGGGACGGCAGAGCTGCTGCAGCCCCAGGGCCCGGCACACGGCCGCACTCGCAGCTATGGCCGCCCCCGGCGCAGAGCCCCCGGGCGCTGCCCCCGCCGCCCGCACCCGCTGCCCGCAGGGGAAGGGGCTTCGCGCTGCCAGGGATGCGCTCCAGGCGCCTGCGGAACCGGGAACCGGGGAAGCGGGAACCACTGCGGGAAGGGGGAGCTGGGGATTGCGGTCCCGGCCATGCGGGAACCAGAGCTCGGGGGCACCACGGACAGGGGCTCACGGGGACTGGGGGGAAGCGGGGACGGAGGCACCGTGGGAAGCAGGAAGAGAGTGACGGGAGCAGCGCGGCAAGGACGGACCGGGGACGGGAGGGACCGGGGGAAGGAGGAATCGGGGACCGGGGAAAGGGGGAATCGGGGACGCGGGGACCGGGCAATCGCGGTCCCAGCGACACCGGCGCTGGAACCGGGAGTGAGGAGAGCGCCCCGCGCCGGGAGCCACGGGGCTGCCGCTGACGTCATCACCCGGCGCCGAGCGCCGTCCCCGCCGCAGTGAGGCGCTCTGCGCCGGGAGCCACGGAGCTGCCGCTGACGTCATCACCCGGCGCCGAGCGACGTCCCCGCCGCAGTGAGGCGCTCAGCAGCCCCCGCCGACGGCCTCAGCACCTACTTCAGCACCATCGTGTCTGTGCGGCTCTGCTGGGATGGCGAGAACCACAGAATCACAGAACGCTGAAGGTTGGAAGGGACCTCTGGAGGTCATCTAGTCCAACCCCCTGCACATGCAGGGTTGCCTAGAGCATGTGGCACAGGACTGCATCCAAGCGGGTTTTGAAGATCTCCAGAGAAGGAAACTCCACAACCTCTCTGGGCAGCGTGTTCCAGCGCTCTGTCACCTTCACTGTTAAGAAATTTTTCCTTAAGTTCATGTGCAACTTATGGTGCTTCAGTTTGTGGCCATTACCTCTAGTTCTGTCGGTGGCCACCAGGGAAAAGAGGCCAGCACCATCCTCCTCACTGCCTCCCTTGAGGTACTTATATACACTGATTAGATCCCCTCTCAGCCTTCTCTTCTCCAGGCTGAACAGGCCCAGCTCCCTCAGCGTCTCCTCATGGGGCAGATGTTCCAGGCCCCTGATCATCCTTGTGGCCCTGCGCTGCACTCTCTCCAGCAGCTCCACATCTCTCTTGTACTGTGGAGCCCAGAACTGGACACAGTACTCCAGATGCGGCCTCACCAGGGCTCAGTAGAGGGGCAGGATCACCGCCCTCGACCTGCTGGAGATGCTCTTCTTAATGCACCCTAGGATCCCATTGGCCGTCTTGGCCACAAGGGCACACTGCTGCCTCATGGTCAACTTATCCTCCACCATGACGCCCAGGTCCCTCTCTGCAGAGCTGCTCTCCAGAAGGTCGGTCCCCAGCCTGTGCTGGTGTCTGGGGTTTTTCCTCCCCAGCTGCAGAACCTTGCACTTGGCCTTGTTGAATTGCATGAGGTTTTTCACCGCCCAGTTGTCCAGTCTGTCCAGGTCCCTCTGGATGGCAGCGCAGCCCTCTGGGGTATTGGCTACTTCTCCCAGTTCGTAATCATCAGCAAACTTGCTGAGGGAGCACTCTGTGCCTTCATCCAGGTCATTGATGAATAAACTGAACAGGACTGGACCAAGGACTGACCCCTGGGGGACCCCGCTAGCTACAGGCCTCCAACCAGACTCGGCACCGCAGATCACCACCCTCTGAGCTCTGCCATCCAGCCAGTTCCTAATCCACCTCACTGTGCATTCATCTATCCCACACTTCCAGAGCTTGCCTAGGAGGATGTTGTGACGGATGGTGTCAGAAGCCTTGGTGAAGTCGAGAAAGGCAACATCCACCGCTCTCCCCTCATCTATCCAGCTGGTCATTCCATCATAGAAGGCTATCAGATTAGTCAAGCAAGATTTCCCCTTGGTGAATCCATGCTGACTACTCCTGAGCACCTTCTTGTCCTCCACGTGCCCGGAGACAACAGCCAGTATGAGCCGTTCCATCACTTTTCCGGGGACAGAGGTGAGGCTCACTGGCCTGGAGTTGCCTGGATCCTCCTTCTTGCCTTTTTTGAAGACTGGCGTGACATTGGCCTTCTTCCAGTCTTCTGGCACCTCCCCCATTCTCCAGCATCTTTGAAAGATGCTGAAGAGTGGCTTAGCTATGACATCTGCCATCTCCCGCAGCACTCTGGGGTGCATCCCATCAGGGCCCATGGATTTGTGGGTATCGAGTTTCCTTAGGTGCTCTCTGACCCAATCTTCCTCTACTCAGGGGGAGTCTTCCTCTCTCCAGGCTTCTTCTCTTGTCCCTAGGGCCTGGGGCTCTAAAGGGCTGCCCTTGGTAAACACCAAAGCAAAGAGGGCATTCAGCAAATCTGCTTTTTCTGTGTTATTTGTAACCAGGGTGCCCATCCCGTTCACCAGCGGACC
This sequence comes from Tinamus guttatus, assembly GCF_059628265.1. Lineage (NCBI taxonomy): Eukaryota > Metazoa > Chordata > Aves > Tinamiformes > Tinamidae > Tinamus > Tinamus guttatus. The sequence continues at coordinate 46,086 of NW_028289079.1, forward strand.
CACGTTTTCCCTGCTCTTCCTTTTGCTGAGAAGCGGCTGGCCGTGCTGCGGCGGCTCTGGGTGCTCACCGTGCTGGGGCTCCAGTTCGTCTTCGAGCTGCTGCTGTGCCACAAGCTGGCAGAGGGCACGCGCGAGCTCTGGTACGGGCTGGTCATGGCGCCCGTCTTCATCCAGCTGCAGCTGCTGCTGCTCCGCGCCTGCCGCGTGAACTGAGGGGCGACGCGGATGGCTGGGGACTGACCTTCTGGAGAGCAGCTCTGCGGAGAAAGACCTGGGTGTCATGGTGGACGACAAGTTGACCATGAGGCAGCAGTGTGCCCTCGTGGCCAAGAAGGCCAATGGGATCCTGGGGTGCATTAAGAGTGTCTCCAGCAGGTCGAGGGAGGTGATCCTGCCCCTCTACTCAGCCCTGGTGAGGCCTCATCTGGAGTATTGTGTCCAGTTCTGGGCTCCACAGTATAAGAGGGATGTGGAGCTGCTGGAGAGAGTCCAGCGCAGGGCCACAAGGATGATCAGGGGCCTGGAACATCTGCCCTACGAGGAGAGGCTGAGGGAGCTGGGTCTGTTCAGCCTGGAGAAGAGAAGGCTGAGAGGGGATCTAATCAGTGTATATAAGTACCTCAAGGGAGGGAGTGCAGAGGATGGTGCTGGTCTCTTTTCCCTGGTGGCCACCGACAGAACTAGAGGTAATGGCCACAAACTGAAGCACCAAAAGTTCCACAGGAACTTAAGGAAAAAATTCTTAACAGTAAGGTGACAGAGCACTGGAACAGGCTGCCCAGAGAGGTTGTGGAGTCTCCTTCCCTGGAGATCTTCAAAACCCGCTTGGACGCATTCCTGTGCCACGTGCTTTAGGTGACCCTGCGTGTGCAAGGGGGTTGGACTAGATGATCTCTAGAGGTCCCTTCCAACCCTATGCATTCTATGATTCTATGGGCCGGCCCCAGCCCCAGCTCCAGCCCCGGCCAGGATGGGCACGAGGTGCCGGGGGCTGCGGCCCAGAGCGGAGCCGCTGCGGAGCAGCCGCGTCAGGACGGGGCAGCGCTGAGCCCCGAGCAGCAGGCGCGGGGCCCGGGGGCCTGCGCTGGCCTCAGCGCCAGGCTTCACTCCAGCCACGGCGATTCTGATATCTCCGCAAAGGCCCCGTTTGTGCCGCGTCGCCAACGTCGGCCTGGCTCGGCTCTCGTGTGAATGTGTCCTGATGTGCAGGCCCTGTTGGACGGGCCAGTGAATGTAAAGCAAAACTGTACAGATGGGGGAATTATACACATACAGCTCCTTGTTTCTTGTTGTTGTTTATTTTCCCCCGGAAAGTTTCTGTACTGAAACCTGCCGCCTGGAGTAAGAATTCTTTGGGGGTTGTTTATGTGCTGTCGGCACCTGTGTAAACCTCAAGCTGCTGCCAGCCTGAAACAGAGAAGCTGCTGCTTGTCCTGAGCAGTCCGAGGCCATGATCTTAACACCGATTTCTGCAGTTCTACTCCAATGTGTTCCCGTTTCTCCTGTCCCCTCCCCGAGTGGCACTTCCTGCCCTCAGGGTGCCAGCAAGGTTGTCTCACGGATTGTGCTGGGAGGCAGAGGGAGCTGGTGCATGGTGTTGAACAGAAATGCAGTTTTTAGTGTTGTAGGCCTATTCCCCAAGGTAGTGCTAAGGGTGTTGGGAGGGCCAAGAGAAGGGGCAGAGTAGGAGCAGCTGCTGCTGCTCCTGAAGACAGTTTCTCTGGGTCACAGCTTTGGTGGGAAACACTCCTCGACCGTCTAGAAATGAGCCAGGCTGAATGAGGGGGCTTTAGTCTTTCGAGGGGACTTGGAGATCAGCAAGTTACCGTGAGTTTCACAAAGTAAAGATGCTTCAGTGTCATTTAGCTGCAGCTGTGAGGCTGTTCGGGACTATGGATCCCTCACCTACCTGTGAGACAACGAACGTTACTCTGGTGCACAGAGGCAACTTTGTGCTGGATTTGGGGACAATGATGGTTGCAAGAAACCTCCTGCAGTCGTGGGCTTCCCCGCTGAGCTCCGCAGCGCTCGGTGACCCTTTGCTACCTGTGCTGGCTCTGCCCCTTCACAAAGTTACTCTGTGCCTCTGCTGGGACGTGTCCTCTCTGGAACGTGTGGACAGACGTGGTGCCGGGTAGAGCTGCCTGGCCAGGGCGAATGTGACCCTAGGAGGACAGGCTTGGAAGCCACAGGGAGCCGCTGCAGCCAGAGCAGTGACCCCATAGAACAGACCCTGCGGAGTGCCACCGAGTTCAGCTGGGGCTACGCGGCACATGCAGCGCTCCAGCCGAGCAGCAGTGGATGGGTGGAGAAGCCACCCTGGTGGCTTAGAGCTTGTGTCCTCCAGAAATGGGCCGAGCCGAGAGGTTCTAGGCAGGGGGATGGTGTCTGAGGGCACAGGCAGAGACAGCAGCAGCGAAGCTGTGAACACGACCATGTGCGAGTCCCTTGGCAGCACTCTGGGGCAGGGCAGGACCATGTCCATGGGGCTGATGGCCCCAGCGTTGTAGGATCCTCTGATGATCATGAAATAAGTGATTGGCTTCCTTTTCTTGACAGCCCTCGGGCATGAGGCGGACATTTTCCCTATGTGATGGGGATTGTCCCTTCACAGGGAATCTGCTACAGCCAGGTTGTGACAGAAAGGGGTCTGATCCAGGAGGAGGCCAGGGCTGACAGCGAGGGACTTAGTCCCCAGTGTGTGGTGTGACCTGGCTCCCCACCGGCCTCTGCTCAGCTCAACTGTGGCTGCAGCCCTGGCCCGGGGACACTCAATGGTCTGTCCTGGCCTCAGGGTGTGGAGCTGAAAAGGGCCAGGAGCAGCTCAGAGACAGCTCTGGCTGCTGCCAGGAGATGGAGGCAGTGGGGGCTGCCTCTGCTCAGGGCCCCGGCCGCCTCCTTGCACGGCCATCCTTCCTTTTCCAACCGCATCCTGCTTCTGGTTGGAATCAAACCTGCTCTCAAAACCCCGGCTGCTCTGCGGGCAATTCCAGGGCAGGGGATATGACCAAGGTTGCTCTTTAAGAGGTGACAGATTCGTAAGGGCAATGTGAAAAGTGGCACGTGTGGTGTCATCATGACAACGTGCAACTGCTCAATGCCCACGTGAGGTAACCTAGAGAAGCTCAAAATTCCAGAACTCTGCCTGAGTTCTGTTGACAGGTATCTACGAGCGACTGACAGCACAAAGAGGACAAGTAAGTTGGTTTTCCCCATCTTCACTGTTGCCTGTGAGCAATCCTGGCTCCATCCCTCGCTGCCCGTGTGTGCGTGCCGGGCAGTGCGCAGGCGTGACAGTGCAGGCAGGTGAGAGGAGCCCACTGACCTCGAGATACCCACAGCTTCCTTGAGGAGAGGGCCAACGTGGAGGCCGCTTTCGGGAACGGCCTCCTTGCAGCTTTAACTCATCAACGCTCTTCCCAGTGCGTCACATCCAAGCAATTTCTCTCTTTCTGTGTTGACCTTTGCAGGGTCCTTTGCCAGGATGGCCATTAAAAAGAGCCGTCTGATCTCTGTTGTTCTGGCGTTACTGCTCCTGGAGTCATTCATTGCCCGTCAGCTGGTCTTGTTCAAGGTCAGCTTGTCACCCGAGGCCAAGGTGAGCAGCACTGCAGAGCAGACATGTGGCACAGATGCTCCATGAGACAAGAGCTCATGTTAGGGCTTTGGAGTGTGTGGGGCTCGCTAGGATGAGTCTTGCAGGTGTGAGTCTTCTCCAGCCATGCCAAAATGCAGGCAGAAGAGAGAAGGCAGGGGCCCTGAAAGAGCCTTGCTGGAGCTGGGGCCAGCATGGGCCAGGCTGATCGAGCCCTCTGGCTGACTCTGAGCCCTTCATCTCAGACTCAAGACCAGACCTTGAAGGGCCCTGTCCTGTCACTGCTCTGCTCGACCATGCTTGAGACTGCCATAGCTTTGGGAGGGTCTCCGCTTTAAGAGCAATAAGAGCTGCTCTTTGGGACACCCTCTTGGGGACATCTTAGCTTTGACAAAGTGACCGGTCTCCTGGCAGGGCTGGGCTCCAGCCCCACCATCCCTGCTGCTCTTCCAGCCAGCCACGAGCTCTTCATTTGTGCTTCCAGGTGGACCGAGGGATGGACGCCGGCTCGTCCCACCCCACTCTGTTCATCATCAAAAGGGAGACAGGTGATGAGAACAACATGGCTGAGATCAGGCAGAGCTTTTTCTGTAATGTGCAGGGTCAGTATCCCCTCTGCGGTGGCCTTGATGCTGCCCTGGGTGTGTGTGTGTGTCTGTATGGCAGCTGGGGTGGCCTCATTTCCCTTTCCTTAGTGTGCCAAAGCGGGGCGTTTCTCATCCGAGTGACCTGACTCTCTTCCAGGGCCAGGCACATCAAGCTATGCCAACGATACTGCGAAAGCTCTGGAGTCCCTAAGAGAGTGGCTGGACAGAGCTCTGAAGGCCATTGCCACTGAGAAAGGGAGAGAGGTAGCAGCTTTTCTTGGAGCACCAGCAGGCAGCAGGCTCCTGAGGTACTTGGCAGGCCCTGAGGAGAAGGGGAGGTGGCCAAGCTGCAGGCAGCTGCCAGCAGCCTGGCTAATGCGGCATCCTGCACGGGGCCGGCTGCGCCGAGCTCCCCAGCTGCCCTGAGCAAGGGAGCCCTGGCAGGAAGACAGCACAGTGGGGAGCCATGGCAGGACCTGAGCTGTACTGGCCCCTGTGCTGGGCCCTGGGGGCCCAGAGACAGACGCTGGCCTTTTTGGGAGCCCACGAGCGCCAAGGATGCTGCTCTGCTTCTTGCCAAGCGGGAAATGCTCCGTGCTCTTGCTTTGCTCTTCCTTCTTCCTGCAACATAAGGCAGTGGTTCCCACCAGGGCACGCACTTTCTGCAGACGTGGTTGGGTGCTGGTAGGGGAGTGTGTTCAAGGTAGAATGCCAAAGGGCTGTTCTGCCACCTCATCTTGCTTTTCCCTAGGAAAAGCAAGGAGCACCTTGTACAAGCTAGAGAGCAGCAAACATCATTTCACAGCAACTGCTCAGGACCAAACGCTGCAATCTGTGAAAGTAGGAGGAAGCCAACTGCTTCCTTGGGTTCTCTGCATTGGGATTATTTCACTGCATTTGTTTCTTGAATTTTGGATGCTTCTTAGGCAAAAGAACAACTCATCAGCAGATGAAAGCATGGAGGGAATTGCTAAGAGCATGAAGGATTTTGCCATGGATTTCCACGGGGTTGGAATCATCACACGGCAAGAGGAAAGAGCTTATGGCTGGATCAGCGTCACCTACCTAATCTATTCCTTCCCTGAGGTGAGAGAAGGCTGAAACAGCCACCCCTTCTTTGCACTGGGTGCTTGTTGGTTTGTGTGGTTGTTCCTTTCTTTCTTTTGGATCTTTCTTACCTTTTTAAACTCACTTAGCACAGAAGGAAAAGTCTGGGTCTTTGCACCTCAGGAATGATGTAGGAGAAGGAATTCTTTTATTAGGCTAAAGTGCAAGGGGAGGGAGAGAGCAGGGATGAGGGTTTTGCAGCTAAAAGATCAGGGCACATCCCCATGCCGTGTGGACACAGGGAAGAAAACCCCATGCTAACTAACACCGAGCACATCTGGAAAAGCCAAGGCCAACCCGTGCCCTCAAGGACATCCCTTCTGCTTTATTCTGTTTGGCTCTGATCCAATCCAGTTGTGCTCTGGGAACCAGCTCACACATTTCCCCCTCCCTGCCCGCCAACGGCCACACCCCCCCCCCCAAAAAAAAAAAAAAAAAAAAAAAAAACAGCTGCCTTAAATGGGAGGAGAATGTGACTTGCACCCAGGACATAGGGCTGTCTTGGGATCCTCTTTCTGTCCTGTCTCGTCCTGGCAGAACTCCTGCTAACACGCAGATGTGCAGCTCAGCCCCGTGGCCAAGGCTCGTGGAGACCTCCTGCCTGGGGACACGCGCTGTGCCTGTGCCAGGCCTGGCACGCAGGGCCCCAGTGCTGCTAGGGGCATCTCTGTGCTAGAGCTGTCCTCACGATGCCCCCCTCTCTCCTTTGGCAGGCCGGGAGCACGGACGTCGGCTGGAGTCTGGGCTACGCGCTGGAGGTCGCCAACACCGTCCCACAGGAGGTGCTGCACTTGGTGTGGAAAAAACCCTCCGTGCGCGCTGCAGCCGTGGCCTTCGTGGGTCTCATTGTCGTGCACACGCAATGGCCATGTAGGAGCTGGGCTGCATCTCTAAGAGAGTAGGAGGGCATCGAGGCTGGACGGCTGACTTGGGCAGGGTGACTTATAAATATATAAATTAACTTATAAAACTTATAAATATATAAATTCATAAATATATAAAATATATTATAATAAATAAATATTATAGAAATTATATTATAATAAATAAATAAATACATAATATAGAAATAAATGGCATTCTAAAGAATGCCTCCCAGAATGCATTAAAGAAATTCTCGTTCTTTTGCTCTTGAATCAAAAGGATTTTAATGTTGTTCGTTCCAGGTAAGGGGGGGTGCCGATGGTGGGAGCTGAGCCAAGGGCCCAGAACAAGGGCCTTGGCCATGGGGAGGTGCTCTGCAAAATGCAGCTCAGTCCCTGGTGTGTGGTGTGACCTGGCTCCGCACCGGCCTCTGCTCAGGTCGCCTGTGGCTGCAGCCCTGGCCCGGGGACGCTCAATGGCCTGTCCTGGCCTCAGAGTGTGGAGCTGAAAACCCAGCCTGGGAGCACCCCATTTCCCGGTCCTTGTGCACCCTCAGCTGTGACTGGGACCCCGGCACAGGCCACTGGGATTTCATTCCTGCTGTGGGTGCCACTGTCTGCTGAAGGGCACAGAGCAGCAGAGCAGTGGAAGAGGGAGGACAGGAGATGAGAAGGCTGAGCCGAACAGCAGGGAGCAGGAGGCAGCAAAGCCTCTGACTCAGGAGGGGACACAAACGCAGGGACAGCGACCCACATTCCAGCTCCTTTTCCCGCCCCCACCGCGCTCCCAGCCTTTCCACGGCCGCGCTCCCGCCGGCGGCTGCCGCTCCGGGCACTGTCCCCTTGCCCGGGACGGCAGAGCTGCTGCAGCCCCAGGGCAAGCACACGGCCGCACTCGCAGCTATGGCCGCCCCCGGCGCAGAGCCCCCGGGCGCTGCCCCCGCCGCCCGCACCCGCTGCCCGCAAGGGAAGGGGCTTCGCGCTGCCAGGGATGCGCTCCAGGCGCCTGCGGAACCGGGAACCGGGGAAGCGGGAACCACTGCGGGAAGGGGGAGCTGGGGATTGCGGTCCCGGCCATGCGGGAACCAGAGCTCGGGGGCACCACGGACAGGGGCTCACGGGGACTGGGGGGAAGCGGGGACGGAGGCACCGTGGGAAGCAGGAAGAGAGTGACGGGAGCAGCGCGGCAAGGACGGACCGGGGACGGGAGGGACCGGGGGAAGGAGGAATCGGGGACCGGGGAAAGGGGGAATCGGGGACGCGGGGACCGGGCAATCGCGGTCCCAGCGACACCGGCGCTGGAACCGGGAGTGAGGAGAGCGCCCCGCGCCGGGAGCCACGGGGCTGCCGCTGACGTCATCACCCGGCGCCGAGCGCCGTCCCCGCCGCAGTGAGGCGCTCTGCGCCGGGAGCCACGGAGCTGCCGCTGACGTCATCACCCGGCGCCGAGCGACGTCCCCGCCGCAGTGAGGCGCTCAGCAGCCCCCGCCGACGGCCTCAGCACCTACTTCAGCACCATCGTGTCTGTGCGGCTCTGCTGGGATGGCGAGAACCACAGAATCACAGAACGCTGAAGGTTGGAAGGGACCTCTGGAGGTCATCTAGTCCAACCCCCTGCACACGCAGGGTTGCCTAGAGCACGTGGCACAGGACTGCATCCAAGCGGGTTTTGAAGATCTCCAGAGAAGGAAACTCCACAACCTCTCTGGGCAGCGTGTTCCAGCGCTCTGTCACCTTCACTGTTAAGAAATTTTTCCTTAAGTTCATGTGCAACTTATGGTGCTTCAGTTTGTGGCCATTACCTCTAGTTCTGTCGGTGGCCACCAGGGAAAAGAGGCCAGCACCATCCTCCTCACTGCCTCCCTTGAGGTACTTATATACACTGATTAGATCCCCTCTCAGCCTTCTCTTCTCCAGGCTGAACAGGCCCAGCTCCCTCAGCGTCTCCTCATGGGGCAGATGTTCCAGGCCCCTGATCATCCTTGTGGCCCTGCGCTGCACTCTCTCCAGCAGCTCCACATCTCTCTTGTACTGTGGAGCCCAGAACTGGACACAATACTCCAGATGCGGCCTCACCAGGGCTCAGTAGAGGGGCAGGATCACCGCCCTCGACCTGCTGGAGATGCTCTTCTTAATGCACCCTAGGATCCCATTGGCCGTCTTGGCCACAAGGGCACACTGCTGCCTCATGGTCAACTTATCCTCCACCATGACGCCCAGGTCCCTCTCTGCAGAGCTGCTCTCCAGAAGGTCGGTCCCCAGCCTGTGCTGGTGTCTGGGGTTTTTCCTCCCCAGCTGCAGAACCTTGCACTTGGCCTTGTTGAATTGCATGAGGTTTTTCACCGCCCAGTTGTCCAGTCTGTCCAGGTCCCTCTGGATGGCAGCGCAGCCCTCTGGGGTATTGGCTACTTCTCCCAGTTCGTAATCATCAGCAAACTTGCTGAGGGAGCACTCTGTGCCTTCATCCAGGTCATTGATGAATAAACTGAACAGGACTGGACCAAGGACTGACCCCTGGGGGACCCCGCTAGCTACAGGCCTCCAACCAGACTCGGCACCGCAGATCACCACCCTCTGAGCTCTGCCATCCAGCCAGTTCCTAATCCACCTCACTGTGCACTCATCTATCCCACACTTCCAGAGCTTGCCTAGGAGGATGTTGTGACGGATGGTGTCAGAAGCCTTGGTGAAGTCGAGAAAGGCAACATCCACCGCTCTCCCCTCATCTATCCAGCTGGTCATTCCATCATAGAAGGCTATCAGATTAGTCAAGCAAGATTTCCCCTTGGTGAATCCATGCTGACTACTCCTGAGCACCTTCTTGTCCTCCACGTGCCCGGAGACAACAGCCAGTATGAGCCGTTCCATCACTTTTCCGGGGACAGAGGTGAGGCTCACTGGCCTGGAGTTGCCTGGATCCTCCTTCTTGCCTTTTTTGAAGACTGGCGTGACATTGGCCTTCTTCCAGTCTTCTGGCACCTCCCCCATTCTCCAGCATCTTTGAAAGATGCTGAAGAGTGGCTTAGCTATGACATCTGCCATCTCCCGCAGCACTCTGGGGTGCATCCCATCAGGGCCCATGGATTTGTGGGTATCGAGTTTCCTTAGGTGCTCTCTGACCCAATCTTCCTCTACTCAGGGGGAGTCTTCCTCTCTCCAGGCTTCTTCTCTTGTCCCTAGGGCCTGGGGCTCTAAAGGGCTGCCCTTGGTAAACACCAAAGCAAAGAGGGCATTCAGCAAATCTGCTTTTTCTGTGTTATTTGTAACCAGGGTGCCCATCCCGTTCACCAGCGGACCCACGTTTTCCCTGCTCTTCCTTTTGCTGAGAAGCGGCTGGCCGTGCTGCGGCGGCTCTGGGTGCTCACCGTGCTGGGGCTCCAGTTCGTCTTCGAGCTGCTGCTGTGCCACAAGCTGGCAGAGGGCACGCGCGAGCTCTGGTACGGGCTGGTCATGGCGCCCGTCTTCATCCAGCTGCAGCTGCTGCTGCTCCGCGCCTGCCGCGTGAACTGAGGGGCGACGCGGATGGCTGGGGACTGACCTTCTGGAGAGCAGCTCTGCGGAGAAAGACCTGGGTGTCATGGTGGACGACAAGTTGACCATGAGGCAGCAGTGTGCCCTCGTGGCCAAGAAGGCCAATGGGATCCTGGGGTGCATTAAGAGTGTCTCCAGCAGGTCGAGGGAGGTGATCCTGCCCCTCTACTCAGCCCTGGTGAGGCCTCATCTGGAGTATTGTGTCCAGTTCTGGGCTCCACAGTATAAGAGGGATGTGGAGCTGCTGGAGAGAGTCCAGCGCAGGGCCACAAGGATGATCAGGGGCCTGGAACATCTGCCCTACGAGGAGAGGCTGAGGGAGCTGGGTCTGTTCAGCCTGGAGAAGAGAAGGCTGAGAGGGGATCTAATCAGTGTATATAAGTACCTCAAGGGAGGGAGTGCAGAGGATGGTGCTGGTCTCTTTTCCCTGGTGGCCACCGACAGAACTAGAGGTAATGGCCACAAACTGAAGCACCAAAAGTTCCACAGGAACTTAAGGAAAAATTTCTTAACAGTAAGGTGACAGAGCACTGGAACAGGCTGCCCAGAGAGGTTGTGGAGTCTCCTTCCCTGGAGATCTTCAAAACCCGCTTGGACGCATTCCTGTGCCACGTGCTTTAGGTGACCCTGCGTGTGCAAGGGGGTTGGACTAGATGATCTCTAGAGGTCCCTTCCAACCCTATGCATTCTATGATTCTATGGGCCGGCCCCAGCCCCAGCTCCAGCCCCGGCCAGGATGGGCACGAGGTGCCGGGGGCTGCGGCCCAGAGCGGAGCCGCTGCGGAGCAGCCGCGTCAGGACGGGGCAGCGCTGAGCCCCGAGCAGCAGGCGCGGGGCCCGGGGGCCTGCGCTGGCCTTAGCGCCAGGCTTCACTCCAGCCACGGCGATTCTGATATCTCCGCAAAGGCCCCGTTTGTGCCGCGTCGCCAACGTCGGCCTGGCTCGGCTCTCGTGTGAATGTGTCCTGATGTGCAGGCCCTGTTGGACGGGCCAGTGAATGTAAAGCAAAACTGTACAGATGGGGGAATTATACACATACAGCTCCTTGTTTCTTGTTGTTGTTTATTTTCCCCCGGAAAGTTTCTGTACTGAAACCTGCCGCCTGGAGTAAGAATTCTTTGGGGGTTGTTTATGTGCTGTCGGCACCTGTGTAAACCTCAAGCTGCTGCCAGCCTGAAACAGAGAAGCTGCTGCTTGTCCTGAGCAGTCCGAGGCCATGATCTTAACACCGATTTCTGCAGTTCTACTCCAATGTGTTCCCGTTTCTCCTGTCCCCTCCCCGAGTGGCACTTCCTGCCCTCAGGGTGCCAGCAAGGTTGTCTCACGGATTGTGCTGGGAGGCAGAGGGAGCTGGTGCATGGTGTTGAACAGAAATGCAGTTTTTAGTGTTGTAGGCCTATTCCCCAAGGTAGTGCTAAGGGTGTTGGGAGGGCCAAGAGAAGGGGCAGAGTAGGAGCAGCTGCTGCTGCTCCTGAAGACAGTTTCTCTGGGTCACAGCTTTGGTGGGAAACACTCCTCGACCGTCTGGAAATGAGCCAGGCTGAATGAGGGGGCTTTAGTCTTTCGAGGGGACTTGGAGATCAGCAAGTTACCGTGAGTTTCACAAAGTAAAGATGCTTCAGTGTCATTTAGCTGCAGCTGTGAGGCTGTTCGGGACTATGGATCCCTCACCTACCTGTGAGACAACGAACGTTACTCTGGTGCACAGAGGCAACTTTGTGCTGGATTTGGGGACAGTGATGGTTGCAAGAAACCTCCTGCAGTCGTGGGCTTCCCCGCTGAGCTCCGCAGCGCTCGGTGACCCTTTGCTACCTGTGCTGGCTCTGCCCCTTCACAAAGTTACTCTGTGCCTCTGCTGGGACGTGTCCTCTCTGGAACGTGTGGACAGACGTGGTGCCGGGTAGAGCTGCCTGGCCAGGCAGAGCAGGGCGAATGTGACCCTAGGAGGACAGGCTTGGAAGTCACAGGGAGCCGCTGCAGCCAGAGCAGTGACCCCATAGAACAGACCCTGCGGAGTGCCACCGAGTTCAGCTGGGGCTATGCGGCACATGCAGCGCTCCAGCCGAGCAGCAGTGGATGGGTGGAGAAGCCACCCTGGTGGCTTAGAGCTTGTGTCCTCCAGAAATGGGCCGAGCCGAGAGGTTCTAGGCAGGGGGATGGTGTCTGAGGGCACAGGCAGAGACAGCAGCAGCGAAGCTGTGAACACGACCATGTGCGAGTCCCTTGGCAGCACTCTGGGGCAGGGCAGGACCATGTCCATGGGGCTGATGGCCCCAGCGTTGTAGGATCCTCTGATGATCATGAAATAAGTGATTGGCTTCCTTTTCTTGACAGCCCTCGGGCATGAGGCGGACATTTTCCCTATGTGATGGGGATTGTCCCTTCACAGGGAATCTGCTACAGCCAGGTTGTGACAGAAAGGGGTCTGATCCAGGAGGAGGCCAGGGCTGACAGCGAGGGACTTAGTCCCCAGTGTGTGGTGTGACCTGGCTCCCCACCGGCCTCTGCTCAGCTCAACTGTGGCTGCAGCCCTGGCCCGGGGACACTCAATGGTCTGTCCTGGCCTCAGGGTGTGGAGCTGAAAAGGGCCAGGAGCAGCTCAGAGACAGCTCTGGCTGCTGCCAGGAGATGGAGGCAGTGGGGGCTGCCTCTGCTCAGGGCCCCGGCCCCCTCCTTGCACGGCCATCCTTCCTTTTCCAACCGCATCCTGCTTCTGGTTGGAATCAAACCTGCTCTCAAAACCCCGGCTGCTCTGCGGGCAATTCCAGGGCAGGGGATATGACCAAGGTTGCTCTTTAAGAGGTGACAGATTCGTAAGGGCAATGTGAAAAGTGGCACGTGTGGTGTCATCATGACAACGTGCAACTGCTCAATGCCCACGTGAGGTAACCTAGAGAAGCTCAAAATTCCAGAACTCTGCCTGAGTTCTGTTGACAGGTATCTACGAGCGACTGACAGCACAAAGAGGACAAGTAAGTTGGTTTTCCCCATCTTCACTGTTGCCTGTGAGCAATCCTGGCTCCATCCCTCGCTGCCCGTGTGTGCGTGCCGGGCAGTGCGCAGGCGTGACAGTGCAGGCAGGTGAGAGGAGCCCACTGACCTCGAGATACCCACAGCTTCCTTGGGCCAACGTGGAGGCCGCTTTCGGGAACGGCCTCCTTGCAGCTTTAACTCGTCAACGCTCTTCCCAGTGCGTCACATCCAAGCAATTTCTCTCTTTCTGTGTTGACCTTTGCAGGGTCCTTTGCCAGGATGGCCATTAAAAAGAGCCGTCTGATCTCTGTTGTTCTGGCGTTACTGCTCCTGGAGTCATTCATTGCCCGTCAGCTGGTCTTGTTCAAGGTCAGCTTGTCACCCGAGGCCAAGGTGAGCAGCACTGCAGAGCAGACATGTGGCACAGATGCTCCATGAGACAAGAGCTCATGTTAGGGCTTTGGAGTGTGTGGGGCTCGCTAGGATGAGTCTTGCAGGTGTGAGTCTTCTCCAGCCATGCCAAAATGCAGGCAGAAGAGAGAAGGCAGGGGCCCTGAAAGAGCCTTGCTGGAGCTGGGGCCAGCATGGGCCAGGCTGATCGAGCCCTCTGGCTGACTCTGAGCCCTTCATCTCAGACTCAAGACCAGACCTTGAAGGGCCCTGTCCTGTCGCTGCTCTGCTCGACCATGCTTGAGACTGCCATAGCTTTGGGAGGGTCTCCGCTTTAAGAGCAATAAGAGCTGCTCTTTGGGACACCCTCTTGGGGACATCTTAGCTTTGACAAAGTGACCAGTCTCCTGGCAGGGCTGGGCTCCAGCCCCACCATCCCTGCTGCTCTTCCAGCCAGCCACGAGCTCTTCATTTGTGCTTCCAGGTGGACCGAGGGATGGACGCCGGCTCGTCCCACCCCACTCTGTTCATCATCAAAAGGGAGACAGGTGATGAGAACAACATGGCTGAGATCAAGCAGAGCTTTTTCTGTAATGTGCAGGGTCAGTATCCCCTCTGCGGTGGCCTTGATGCTGCCCTGGGGGTGTGTGTGTGTCTGTATGGCAGCTGGGGTGGCCTCATTTCCCTTTCCTTAGTGTGCCACAGCGGGGCGTTTCTCATCCGAGTGACCTGACTCTCTTCCAGGGCCAGGCACATCAAGCTATGCCAACGATACTGCGAAAGCTCTGGAGTCCCTAAGAGAGTGGCTGGACAGAGCTCTGAAGGCCATTGCCACTGAGAAAGGGAGAGAGGTAGCAGCTTTTCTTGGAGCACCAGCAGGCAGCAGGCTCCTGAGGTACTTGGCAGGCCCTGAGGAGAAGGGGAGGTGGCCAAGCTGCAGGCAGCTGCCAGCAGCCTGGCTAATGCGGCATCCTGCACGGGGCCGGCTGCGCCGAGCTCCCCAGCTGCCCTGAGCAAGGGAGCCCTGGCAGGAAGACAGCACAGTGGGGAGCCATGGCAGGACCTGAGCTGTACTGGCCCCTGTGCTGGGCCCTGGGGGCCCAGAGACAGACGCTGGCCTTTTTGGGAGCCCACGAGCGCCAAGGATGCTGCTCTGCTTCTTGCCAAGCGGGAAATGCTCCGTGCTCTTGCTTTGCTCTTCCTTCTTCCTGCAACATAAGGCAGTGGTTCCCACCAGGGCACGCACTTTCTGCAGACGTGGTTGGGTGCTGGTAGGGGAGTGTGTTCAAGGTAGAATGCCAAAGGGCTGTTCTGCCACCTCATCTTGCTTTTCCCTAGGAAAAGCAAGGAGCACCTTGTACAAGCTAGAGAGCAGCAAACATCATTTCACAGCAACTGCTCAGGACCAAACGCTGCAATCTGTGAAAGTAGGAGGAAGCCAACTGCTTCCTTGGGTTCTCTGCATTGGGATTGTTTCACTGCATTTGTTTCTTGAATTTTGGATGCTTCTTAGGCAAAAGAACAACTCATCAGCAGATGAAAGCATGGAGGGAATTGCTAAGAGCATGAAGGATTTTGCCATGGATTTCCACGGGGTTGGAATCATCACACGGCAAGAGGAAAGAGCTTATGGCTGGATCAGCGTCACCTACCTAATCTATTCCTTCCCTGAGGTGAGAGAAGGCTGAAACAGCCACCCCTTCTTTGCACTGGGTGCTTGTTGGTTTGTGTGGTTGTTCCTTTCTTTCTTTTGGATCTTTCTTACCTTTTTAAACTCACTTAGCACAGAAGGAAAAGTCTGGGTCTTTGCACCTCAGGAATGATGTAGGAGAAGGAATTCTTTTATTAGGCTAAAGTGCAAGGGGAGGGAGAGAGCAGGGATGAGGGTTTTGCAGCTAAAAGATCAGGGCACATCCCCATGCCGTGTGGACACAGGGAAGAAAACCCCATGCTAACTAACACCGAGCACATCTGGAAAAGCCAAGGCCAACCCGTGCCCTCAAGGACATCCCTTCTGCTTTATTCTGTTTGGCTCTGATCCAATCCAGTTGTGCTCTGGGAACCAGCTCACACATTTCCCCCTCCCTGCCCGCCAACGGCTACACCCCCCCCCCCCAAAAAAAAAAAAAAAAAACAAAACAGCTGCCTTAAATGGGAGGAGAATGTGACTTGCACCCAGGACATAGGGCTGTCTTGGGATCCTCTTTCTGTCCTGTCTCGTCCTGGCAGAACTCCTGCTAACACGCAGATGTGCAGCTCAGCCCCGTGGCCAAGGCTCGTGGAGACCTCCTGCCTGGGGACACGCGCTGTGCCTGTGCCAGGCCTGGCACGCAGGGCCCCAGTGCTGCTAGGGGCATCTCTGTGCTAGAGCTGTCCTCACGATGCCCCCCTCTCTCCTTTGGCAGGCCGGGAGCACGGACGTCGGCTGGAGTCTGGGCTACGCGCTGGAGGTCGCCAACACCGTCCCACAGGAGGTGCTGCACTTGGTGTGGAAAAAACCCTCCGTGCGCGCTGCAGCCGTGGCCTTCGTGGGTCTCATTGTCGTGCACACGCAATGGCCATGTAGGAGCTGGGCTGCATCTCTAAGAGAGTAGGAGGGCATCGAGGCTGGACGGCTGACTTGGGCAGGGTGACTTATAAATATATAAATTAACTTATAAAACTTATAAATATATAAATTCATAAATATATAAAATATATTATAATAAATAGATAAATATTATAGAAATTATATTATAATAAATAAATAAATACATAATATAGAAATAAATGGCATTCTAAAGAATGCCTCCCAGAATGCATTAAAGAAATTCTCGTTCTTTTGCTCTTGAATCAAAAGGATTTTAATGTTGTTCGTTCCAGGTAAGGGGGGGTGCCGATGGTGGGAGCTGAGCCAAGGGCCCAGAACAAGGGCCTTGGCCATGGGGAGGTGCTCTGCAAAATGCAGCTCAGTCCCTGGTGTGTGGTGTGACCTGGCTCCGCACCGGCCTCTGCTCAGGTCGCCTGTGGCTGCAGCCCTGGCCCGGGGACGCTCAATGGCCTGTCCTGGCCTCAGAGTGTGGAGCTGAAAACCCAGCCTGGGAGCACCCCATTTCCCGGTCCTTGTGCACCCTCAGCTGTGACTGGGACCCCGGCACAGGCCACTGGGATTTCATTCCTGCTGTGGGTGCCACTGTCTGCTGAAGGGCACAGAGCAGCAGAGCAGTGGAAGAGGGAGGACAGGAGATGAGAAGGCTGAGCCGAACAGCAGGGAGCAGGAGGCAGCAAAGCCTCTGACTCAGGAGGGGACACAAACGCAGGGACAGCGACCCACATTCCAGCTCCTTTTCCCGCCCCCACCGCGCTCCCAGCCTTTCCACGGCCGCGCTCCCGCCGGCGGCTGCCGCTCCGGGCACTGTCCCCTTGCCCGGGACGGCAGAGCTGCTGCAGCCCCAGGGCCCGGCACACGGCCGCACTCGCAGCTATGGCCGCCCCCGGCGCAGAGCCCCCGGGCGCTGCCCCCGCCGCCCGCACCCGCTGCCCGCAGGGGAAGGGGCTTCGCGCTGCCAGGGATGCGCTCCAGGCGCCTGCGGAACCGGGAACCGGGGAAGCGGGAACCACTGCGGGAAGGGGGAGCTGGGGATTGCGGTCCCGGCCATGCGGGAACCAGAGCTCGGGGGCACCACGGACAGGGGCTCACGGGGACTGGGGGGAAGCGGGGACGGAGGCACCGTGGGAAGCAGGAAGAGAGTGACGGGAGCAGCGCGGCAAGGACGGACCGGGGACGGGAGGGACCGGGGGAAGGAGGAATCGGGGACCGGGGAAAGGGGGAATCGGGGACGCGGGGACCGGGCAATCGCGGTCCCAGCGACACCGGCGCTGGAACCGGGAGTGAGGAGAGCGCCCCGCGCCGGGAGCCACGGAGCTGCCGCTGACGTCATCACCCGGCGCCGAGCGCCGTCCCCGCCGCAGTGAGGCGCTCTGCGCCGGGAGCCACGGAGCTGCCGCTGACGTCATCACCCGGCGCCGAGCGACGTCCCCGCCGCAGTGAGGCGCTCAGCAGCCCCCGCCGACGGCCTCAGCACCTACTTCAGCACCATCGTGTCTGTGCGGCTCTGCTGGGATGGCGAGAACCACAGAATCACAGAACGCTGAAGGTTGGAAGGGACCTCTGGAGGTCATCTAGTCCAACCCCCTGCACACGCAGGGTTGCCTAGAGCACGTGGCACAGGACTGCATCCAAGCGGGTTTTGAAGATCTCCAGAGAAGGAAACTCCACAACCTCTCTGGGCAGCGTGTTCCAGCGCTCTGTCACCTTCACTGTTAAGAAATTTTTCCTTAAGTTCATGTGCAACTTATGGTGCTTCAGTTTGTGGCCATTACCTTGTAGGGTGCATTAGCAGGGAAGGTAGGGGTTAAATAGCTAATGTAGAATAAGCTGAGTCTTAGAGCACAAGGACCCATGATAACTGGCAGAGTCCGGATGTCTTGCTCATGGCAGGGGCAGAACCCTTGATAGATGGCAGGGTCAGGATGCCCTGCTCATGGCAAGGTCTGGACCCTTGATAGGTGGCGGGGTTAGGGTGCCCTGCCCTCAATCAGGATGATAGGGGGGCTGCTTATCCAGATGTTTTAATTCAGCAAAATAGATAACATTAACAAGAATGCAAAACAGGAAAACGGGAGGGGGAACACTCTTGGGTAAGAACGGTATAAAAGAGGGACGCTCGAAGTGGTCGGGGTCCGTGGTGTGACCCCTGCGTGGGAAAGCCCGGACCCCAGCTAGCTGGTAATACTTATTATCTTTCTTCTATTAATAAAAGACAATATATCTATGGTGGTTGTCTCTCCCCCTGTCAGTTCAGATACCGGACCTAACATTTGGGGGCTCGTCCGGGAGCCGAATGCAGGGGAGGAGAAAGAGATAGAGAAAGATAATAAGTCAAGGGAGGCCTCAGGGGGTGAGAGTGAGCCGACAGAAATCCAGGTGGACGCACCGAAGGATAGTCGGCTGGAGTCTGAGGGAGACGTCCCTCAGACTCCCACGAGAAGGAAGGGTGGTTGGTTAGGTTGTTTGGGTACACCGTATCTCCTTGACGAAAGGAGACCGGTGTGGGAAGGGAGAATTCTGTTAATAATCGCCCTTACTGGTTTACTGGCAGTTGTATTAACTTTGGTTTTAAGCGACGAGCTTGATACAATGGGACAAGGGAAATCCACCCCTTTGTCATTTATGTTAAATCATTTTGGATATGTTAAACGTCGGGCACATAATTTGTCTGTAGAAGTGTATAAAAACCGATGGGAGGCATTTTGTAAAAGTGAGTGGCCAAGTTTTGATGTAGGCTGGCCGAGAGAGGGAAGTTTTGATTTAGAATTAATAAGGAGAGTAAAAGAGGTAATAATGAGACCTGGGTCAGAAGGACACCCAGATCAATTTCCATATATAATCACATGGGAGGATTTGGTTCTGTATCCACCCCCATGGCTGAAACCTCTTTTGGGGGAGGGTAGGAAAGACGGAAAAGTCGATATTTACGTAGTGAGAAAGGAAGGGAAAAAAGCAGTACTACCAGATTCGACCTTATATCCAGAAATATTAGACGAAGAAAGTAGGCATAACCCCCCCCCTTACGTACCTCTGCCCGAGGCACAAAGGGAGGCGAGTAGTAGTGATCAAAGAAGGGGGAGAAGGGAGAGAAGGGAAGATAGGGGTCCCGCATATAGGACACGATCTCATCAAAGAGAAGATGAAGAAGGAATATCAAGTACCACCCATGCCTTCCCAGTTAGAACGATTGGAACAACTGGGCCACAGGGACAGCGTACGTATCAATACTGGCCATTCTCTTCTAGCGATTTGTATAATTGGAAAAGTCAAAACCCCTCCTTTTCCGAGAAACCGGGGGCGTTAATTGATTTATTAGAATCCATCTTGTTTACGCACAACCCTACCTGGGATGACTGTCAGCAGCTTTTAAAAGTGCTGTTTACGACCGAAGAGCGTGAAAGGATCCTGACTGAGGCGCGAAAGTTGGTGCCGGGAGAGGACGGGAGACCCACCGGGCAGCAGAACCTTATCAATGAAGGATTCCCATTGGTAAGACCACCGTGGGATTTTGAGCAACCCGAAGGTAGGGAGCGTCTTCGAACATACCGGCAAACGCTGATGGCTGGGTTGCGGGCGGCGGCGCGTAAACCTACTAACTTAGCAAAAGTAAATGCTGTTAGGCAGGAAGCCGAGGAAAGCCCTGCCGCTTTCTTAGAGAGAATATTAGAGGCGTTTAGACAATTCACTCCTTTAGATCCTATGAAGGAGGAGAATCGGGCAGCTGTCATCTTGGCATTTGTAAATCAAGCTGCACCAGATATAAGAAGGAAATTACAAAAGATTGAGAGGTTGGGGGAGCAAACCTTACAGGATCTTTTAAAGGTAGCAGAGAAAGTGTACAACAACAGGGAGACTCCAGAAGAAAAACAGGAGAGAATAAGAAGGGAGGATTGGAAACACCAGAGGAAAATGGCTAGGAGATTTTTTGAAGCAGGAGAAAAATCAGAGAGGCAAAGAAGGGGACCGCCACCCCCCAGAGGAACAGGGGTACGGTTAGGAAAGGATCAATGTGCAATTTGCAAAAAGAAAGGACACTGGAAAAATGAGTGTCCAGAAAAAGGAGAAAGGAGGCCACCTAGAGTACTGGTGGCAAAAGAAGATAGTGACTGAAGGGGCCGGGACTCGGAACCCTTCCCCGAGTCTTGGGTAGAATTAGAAATGGAAGGGAAACGTGTAAAATTTCTGGTAGACACAGGGGCTGAATACTCAGTAATAAATAAAGCAGCGGGGAAACTATCGACAAGGAAAGCTCGAGTACGAGGGGTAAATGGGAGTAAGGTATATCGGTGGACATCAGAAAGGAAGGTAGATGTAGCTAATAGACAAATCACGCATTCATTCTTGTATATACCGGAGAGTCCGGTACCCTTAATGGGCCGGGATCTCCTAACTAAATTGGGGGTAAGGATATATTTCGAGGACGATGGGGTAAAGATCAATGACCGGGAAGGACAACCGATACAGGTCCTGACTGTTAGATTAGAGGACGAATATAGACTGTATGAAGAGAGGAAGGAAGAAATTGGACCAGAAACTCAAAAATGGATGAGGGAACTCCCAGAAGTATGGGCAGAGAATTCGGGGATAGGAGAGGTTAAAGGGAAAACTCCTCTGGTCGTGGAATTAAAACCAGGAGCTCACCCGATTAGGGTTAAACAGTACCCAATGACCCCTGAAGCTCGACAAGGGATAGCGAAGCACATTAAAAGGTTACTGGAAGCTGGCATTCTGCGTAAATGCAAATCTCCTTGGAATACTCCTCTACTGCCAGTAAAGAAGCCCGGAGGAGATTTCAGGCCAGTTCAAGATCTGAGAGAAGTTAATAAAAGAGTGGAGGATGTGCATCCTACAATCCCGAATCCATACACTCTGTTAAGTACGATGCCACCAGATATGGGATGGTATACGGCTTTAGACTTAAAGGATGCCTTCTTTACCATCCCCCTGACAAAACAGAGCCAGGAAATGTTTGCTTTTGAATGGGAAGATCCCGAGAGCGGATATAAGGGTCAGTTAACTTGGACCCGATTACCACAAGGGTTCAAAAATTCACCGACTTTGTTTAATGAAATACTGCAGGAAGATTTGAGTGAATTCAGGAGACAGAATCCTAGTGTGAAATTGCTTCAGTATGTGGATGATCTGCTGCTAGCAGCAAGAACGAAAGAGGAGTGCGAGGAAGGTACGAGGAAGTTGTTGCAAGAATTGAATAAACTAGGATACCGAGTAAGTGCTAAGAAAGCTCAGCTATGTAGTCCTGAAGTAACATATCTGGGATATAAGATACGAGATGGTAGGAGATGGCTAACTGATGCCATGAAAGAGACTGTTCTTCGGATTCAGGAGCCCAGATCTCCAAGGGAGGTTCGAGAATTCTTGGGGACAGTAGGATACTGCCGTTTGTGGATACCTGGATTTGCAGAGAAAGCGAAACCTCTGTATGAGGTGAGTCGGGAGAAACCGGACTGGCAGTGGACAGAAGCTATGGGAAAATCTTTTGAGGAACTGAGATTAGCCCTGCTAGAGGCCCCTGCACTTGCACTCCCGGACCCAGCCAAGGATTTCCATTTATATGTGAGCGAAAGAGCGGGAATTGCTAAGGGAGTGCTAACTCAAAAACAAGGACCTTGGAAAAGGATAGTGGCGTACCTATCAAAGAAATTAGATCCAGTCGCCGCAGGGTGGCCCTCGTGCCTTAAAATCATTGCAGCCGTGGCAATGATGGTTAAGGACGCAGACAAACTCACGTTTGGGCAAAAACTGTATGTAACGGCTCCTCATTACGTAGAGGCATTACTCAAACAGCCGCCTGAAAGATGGATAACAAATGCTAGGCTGACTCATTACCAAGCCTTACTTTTAAACCCAGAAAGGATTATGTATACGTCCCCAACGACTTTAAATCCAGCCACTCTCCTACCTAACCCAGAATATGAAACACCTGTGCATAATTGTCAGGAGGTGTTAGCTGAAACTGCGACAGTGCGGGAAGATTTGAAGGATGAGCCGCTGCAAGGGGGAAAAGTGTGGTTTACAGATGGAAGTAGCTTGGTCGAGCAAGGAAAAAGAAGGGCGGGAGCTGCAGTGGTAAATCAGAAGGGAGAAATAGTTTGGAGCCAGCGTTTACCAGACGGCACTTCGGCTCAGAGAGCGGAACTGATAGCCTTGGCTAAGGCACTAGAAATGGCAGAAGGAGAGCGAGTGACGATTTATACAGATAGTCGCTACGCATATGGGACAGTGCATATACACGGAGCAATATACAGAGAAAGGGGATTTCTTACCTCCGCAGGAAAAGAAATCCGAAACAAAGAAGAGGTTTTGCACTTGCTGTCAGCTTTGCAGAAACCAAAAGCAGTGGCAATTGTGCATACCTTAGGACATCAGAAGAAAACCGATACGATAAGTAGAGGGAATGCAGCTGCAGATAGTGCAGCCCGGCGAGCTGCATTAGAAGGACAAATACAAAGGGTACTAGCCCTGACTCACAACACTTTAAGAGAAGAAGAGGAAATTGGAGAGGATGAATACACCCCGGAGGAGAGGGAGTGGATTCAAAAGGTCGCAGAAAAGCAAAGTGCAGGAGAAGGACATTACGATACAGAAGGAAGAATGTTAATTCCTAAGCGGTTGGGACAGAAGATGGTGCAACAGTTACACAGTACCACACACTTGGGGGAAAGAAAAATGGGACTGTTAATAGAAAAGTTCGGGTTGAGATTCCAAGATCAGAGGAAAATATTAAGAGGGATAATAGAGGGGTGTCAAGCATGTCAGGAAATGAAACCATCGAGGGTCAGGAAGGTACATGAAGGTATAAGGGAAAGGGGTGGTGAGCCTGGAAGGCATTGGGAAGTAGACTTTACAGAAATAAAACCAGGTAAATACGGATATAGATATCTGTTGGTATTAGTAGACACCTTTTCAGGGTGGGTGGAGGCCTTTCCCACTAAGCAAGAAACAGCCCAGGTGGTAGCGAAAAAACTTTTGGAAGAAATAATCCCCAGATATGGGATACCGGTGAGCATCGGGTCTGATAATGGACCAGCTTTTGTGGCAAGGGTTACACAGGAATTAGCCCGAGCACTGGGAACCAACTGGAAATTGCATTGTGCCTATAATCCTCAAAGTTCGGGTCAGGTGGAAAGGATGAACAGAACCTTAAAGGAAACCCTTGCTAAGCTAGTAAAAGAGACTGAAGAGAACTGGGTAACAATGCTACCTTTTGCCCTATACCGGGTTCGGATAACTCCATATGTACTAGACTTTACACCATTTGAAATAATGTTTGGGACCCTACCCCCAGTATATCCGTTAGAGATAAGGAAGGGAATAACTAAAAACTCAGGAATGAGGAAAGAGATGCAGATCTTAAAAGAAATACAAGATGAGTTATTCCCATTACTACAAAACTGGTATAAAAGAAATCAGAAGGGGTCAGAAATGGATATCGAACCTGGAGATTGGGTGTGCGTAAAAAGGCATAACCCAAAAACATTAGAAAGCAGATGGAAGGGACCTTACGTAGTAATTTTAGTAACACCCACTGCCGTTAAGGTCGATGGAATAGGACATTGGATTCACCATTCCCACGTCCGGAAGCTAAACAAAGAAGAGCGGAAGAAAGCAGAGGAGTGGGAGGTCCGAAGGAATAGTAACAATCCTCTGAAATTGAAATTAATTAGGAAAAATGTACAGTAACACAATTTGGGTAATTATGGTCCTGCTAATTATGATTCTGAGGTGTTCTAATGGGATATACAACATAGAAGAGAGAAGTAATATGTGGGTGACTTGGGCAAATAACACAGGGAATCAGGAATTCTGCCTGTCCCTCATCACCGCTAGTAATCCATTCAGAACCTGCTTGTTTGGAAAGCCGGGATTTGATGACAACAGTTTTAAAAAGGTATCTACGGGAAACTGTTCAGGGGTAGTAAGTGCCTCGGAATGTGCCGCAAGGCTAATTAAGGGATTAAATACCTCATTGCCTTGGGACCCCCAAGAGCTCAATTTGATGGGGGCACAAGCAATTGGAAATAGTTCCAATAATTGGACCCAAATGTGTTTTATGTTTGGGGACAAGTTTTTTGGAGAAAAGGGAGGAGTGAGACTCCTGGCACAATGGAACATTATAATTAAAGGAGGCCCTAGGCCCCAATGGTGGAATGCTTCGGGTTGGACTGATGTATCTCCCGACCCAATATTCGACTGGCGTAAGACCATAGGAGGAGATGGAACCTTCGGTCCCATATATGCAAACGGGACATTCTGTGGGATAAATGGGACAGTCGATGGGTTACAAGAACGGTACCCTGAGGGATTACCCTTAGGAGCATATGGGGGGGATCCATCAGGACAGGTACATAATAGGACAGATTTACTATGGAATAATGATACCGCTAAGGCCTTGCCAGATGGAGTGTTTCTAATTTGTGGGGATAGAGCATGGCAGGGAATACCTAAGAATGCCTATGGGGGACCGTGTTATTTAGGGCAACTGGCAATGATAGCCCCGTCTAAAGCTAAGTTGTTAGCTATGAAGCAGGAACAAAGAAGGCAAAAGCGTTCCCTTGGTTTAACACCGGAATGTGATGATAATGTACAATTAATATCTGTAACCGCGCGGGTCGCCTTAGCTATCTTTGTGCCAGGAGCTGCAGCAGGAAATGCATTAAGGGAGCTTTCGAAGTTAGCCTGTTGGAGTGAGAAGCAAGCAAATGCGACAACCGAGGTATTGGAACAACTCCTGCTCGATCAGAACAGCCTGCGACACGCACTACTACAGGATAGGGCGGCTATAGACTTCTTGCTCCTCGCCCATGGACAGGGATGTGAGGAGTTTGAAGGACTATGTTGTTTTAACCTGTCGGACCATAGCCAATCGATTCACCAACAATTGTGCTGGCTCAAGGAACACACTCAGAAGATAACACGGGAAGAAGGACTGATGGACGGATGGCTAGAGTCATTGTTTGGAGGGTTACCTGGGTGGATATCAGGACTGATAAAAGAAGGATTACGCGTATTTGTAATTCTGTTATTACTGTTACTGTGTATCTGTATAATGTGGAAATGTGTAATGGGGGTAATGGAAAAAGCTACAAATCGAGTTAATTCTATGCACATAATGTTCATGCGACAAACTCAGAAAGATCGAGAAAGGATTCTCTGATATTAGCAAAAGAAAAAGGGGGGAATGTAGGGTGCATTAGCAGGGAAGGTAGGGGTTAAATAGCTAATGTAGAATAAGCTGAGTCTTAGAGCACAAGGACCCATGATAACTGGCAGAGTCCGGATGTCTTGCTCATGGCAGGGGCAGAACCCTTGATAGATGGCAGGGTCAGGATGCCCTGCTCATGGCAAGGTCTGGACCCTTGATAGGTGGCGGGGTTAGGGTGCCCTGCCCTCAATCAGGATGATAGGGGGGCTGCTTATCCAGATGTTTTAATTCAGCAAAATAGATAACATTAACAAGAATGCAAAACAGGAAAACGGGAGGGGGAACACTCTTGGGTAAGAACGGTATAAAAGAGGGACGCTCGAAGTGGTCGGGGTCCGTGGTGTGACCCCTGCGTGGGAAAGCCCGGACCCCAGCTAGCTGGTAATACTTATTATCTTTCTTCTATTAATAAAAGACAATATATCTATGGTGGTTGTCTCTCTCTCCCTGTCAATTCGGATACCGGACCTAACAACCTCTAGTTCTGTCGGTGGCCACCAGGGAAAAGAGGCCAGCACCATCCTCCTCACTGCCTCCCTTGAGGTACTTATATACACTGATTAGATCCCCTCTCAGCCTTCTCTTCTCCAGGCTGAACAGGCCCAGCTCCCTCAGCGTCTCCTCATGGGGCAGATGTTCCAGGCCCCTGATCATCCTTGTGGCCCTGCGCTGGACTCTCTCCAGCAGCTCCACATCTCTCTTGTACTGTGGAGCCCAGAACTGGACACAATACTCCAGATGCGGCCTCACCAGGGCTCAGTAGAGGGGCAGGATCACCGCCCTCGACCTGCTGGAGATGCTCTTCTTAATGCACCCTAGGATCCCATTGGCCGTCTTGGCCACAAGGGCACACTGCTGCCTCATGGTCAACTTATCCTCCACCATGACGCCCAGGTCCCTCTCTGCAGAGCTGCTCTCCAGAAGGTCGGTCCCCAGCCTGTGCTGGTGTCTGGGGTTTTTCCTCCCCAGCTGCAGAACCTTGCACTTGGCCTTGTTGAATTGCATGAGGTTTTTCACCGCCCAGTTGTCCAGTCTGTCCAGGTCCCTCTGGATGGCAGCGCAGCCCTCTGGGGTATTGGCTACTTCTCCCAGTTCGTAATCATCAGCAAACTTGCTGAGGGAGCACTCTGTGCCTTCATCCAGGTCATTGATGAATAAACTGAACAGGACTGGACCAAGGACTGACCCCTGGGGGACCCCGCTAGCTACAGGCCTCCAACCAGACTCGGCACCGCAGATCACCACCCTCTGAGCTCTGCCATCCAGCCAGTTCCTAATCCACCTCACTGTGCACTCATCTATCCCACACTTCCAGAGCTTGCCTAGGAGGATGTTGTGACGGATGGTGTCAGAAGCCTTGGTGAAGTCGAGAAAGGCAACATCCACCGCTCTCCCCTCATCTATCCAGCTGGTCATTCCATCATAGAAGGCTATCAGATTAGTCAAGCAAGATTTCCCCTTGGTGAATCCATGCTGACTACTCCTGAGCACCTTCTTGTCCTCCACGTGCCCGGAGACAACAGCCAGTATGAGCCGTTCCATCACTTTTCCGGGGACAGAGGTGAGGCTCACTGGCCTGGAGTTGCCTGGATCCTCCTTCTTGCCTTTTTTGAAGACTGGCGTGACATTGGCCTTCTTCCAGTCTTCTGGCACCTCCCCCATTCTCCAGCATCTTTGAAAGATGCTGAAGAGTGGCTTAGCTATGACATCTGCCATCTCCCGCAGCACTCTGGGGTGCATCCCATCAGGGCCCATGGATTTGTGGGTATCGAGTTTCCTTAGGTGCTCTCTGACCCAATCTTCCTCTACTCAGGGGGAGTCTTCCTCTCTCCAGGCTTCTTCTCTTGTCCCTAGGGCCTGGGGCTCTAAAGGGCTGCCCTTGGTAAACACCAAAGCAAAGAGGGCATTCAGCAAATCTGCTTTTTCTGTGTTATTTGTAACCAGGGTGCCCATCCCGTTCACCAGCGGACCCACGTTTTCCCTGCTCTTCCTTTTGCTGAGAAGCGGCTGGCTGTGCTGCGGCGGCTCTGGGTGCTCACCGTGCTGGGGCTCCAGTTCGTCTTCGAGCTGCTGCTGTGCCACAAGCTGGCAGAGGGCACGCGCGAGCTCTGGTACGGGCTGGTCATGGCGCCCGTCTTCATCCAGCTGCAGCTGCTGCTGCTCCGCGCCTGCCGCGTGAACTGAGGGGCGACGCGGATGGCTGGGGACTGACCTTCTGGAGAGCAGCTCTGCGGAGAAAGACCTGGGTGTCATGGTGGACGACAAGTTGACCATGAGGCAGCAGTGTGCCCTCGTGGCCAAGAAGGCCAATGGGATCCTGGGGTGCATTAAGAGTGTCTCCAGCAGGTCGAGGGAGGTGATCCTGCCCCTCTACTCAGCCCTGGTGAGGCCTCATCTGGAGTATTGTGTCCAGTTCTGGGCTCCACAGTATAAGAGGGATGTGGAGCTGCTGGAGAGAGTCCAGCGCAGGGCCACAAGGATGATCAGGGGCCTGGAACATCTGCCCTACGAGGAGAGGCTGAGGGAGCTGGGTCTGTTCAGCCCGGAGAAGAGAAGGCTGAGAGGGGATCTAATCAGTGTATATAAGTACCTCAAGGGAGGGAGTGCAGAGGATGGTGCTGGTCTCTTTTCCCTGGTGGCCACCGACAGAACTAGAGGTAATGGCCACAAACTGAAGCACCAAAAGTTCCACAGGAACTTAAGGAAAAATTTCTTAACAGTAAGGTGACAGAGCACTGGAACAGGCTGCCCAGAGAGGTTGTGGAGTCTCCTTCCCTGGAGATCTTCAAAACCCGCTTGGACGCATTCCTGTGCCACGTGCTTTAGGTGACCCTGCGTGTGCAAGGGGGTTGGACTAGATGATCTCTAGAGGTCCCTTCCAACCCTATGCATTCTATGATTCTATGGGCCGGCCCCAGCCCCAGCTCCAGCCCCGGCCAGGATGGGCACGAGGTGCCGGGGGCTGCGGCCCAGAGCGGAGCCGCTGCGGAGCAGCCGCGTCAGGACGGGGCAGCGCTGAGCCCCGAGCAGCAGGCGCGGGGCCCGGGGGCCTGCGCTGGCCTTAGCGCCAGGCTTCACTCCAGCCACGGCGATTCTGATATCTCCGCAAAGGCCCCGTTTGTGCCGCGTCGCCAACGTCGGCCTGGCTCGGCTCTCGTGTGAATGTGTCCTGATGTGCAGGCCCTGTTGGACGGGCCAGTGAATGTAAAGCAAAACTGTACAGATGGGGGAATTATACACATACAGCTCCTTGTTTCTTGTTGTTGTTTATTTTCCCCCGGAAAGTTTCTGTACTGAAACCTGCCGCCTGGAGTAAGAATTCTTTGGGGGTTGTTTATGTGCTGTCGGCACCTGTGTAAACCTCAAGCTGCTGCCAGCCTGAAACAGAGAAGCTGCTGCTTGTCCTGAGCAGTCCGAGGCCATGATCTTAACACCGATTTCTGCAGTTCTACTCCAATGTGTTCCCGTTTCTCCTGTCCCCTCCCCGAGTGGCACTTCCTGCCCTCAGGGTGCCAGCAAGGTTGTCTCACGGATTGTGCTGGGAGGCAGAGGGAGCTGGTGCATGGTGTTGAACAGAAATGCAGTTTTTAGTGTTGTAGGCCTATTCCCCAAGGTAGTGCTAAGGGTGTTGGGAGGGCCAAGAGAAGGGGCAGAGTAGGAGCAGCTGCTGCTGCTCCTGAAGACAGTTTCTCTGGGTCACAGCTTTGGTGGGAAACACTCCTCGACCGTCTAGAAATGAGCCAGGCTGAATGAGGGGGCTTTAGTCTTTCGAGGGGACTTGGAGATCAGCAAGTTACCGTGAGTTTCACAAAGTAAAGATGCTTCAGTGTCATTTAGCTGCAGCTGTGAGGCTGTTCGGGACTATGGATCCCTCACCTACCTGTGAGACAACGAACGTTACTCTGGTGCACAGAGGCAACTTTGTGCTGGATTTGGGGACAATGATGGTTGCAAGAAACCTCCTGCAGTCGTGGGCTTCCCCGCTGAGCTCCGCAGCCCTCGGTGACCCTTTGCTACCTGTGCTGGCTCTGCCCCTTCACAAAGTTACTCTGTGCCTCTGCTGGGACGTGTCCTCTCTGGAACGTGTGGACAGACGTGGTGCCGGGTAGAGCTGCCTGGCCAGGCAGAGCAGGGCGAATGTGACCCTAGGAGGACAGGCTTGGAAGCCACAGGGAGCCGCTGCAGCCAGAGCAGTGACCCCATAGAACAGACCCTGCGGAGTGCCACCGAGTTCAGCTGGGGCTATGCGGCACATGCAGCGCTCCAGCCGAGCAGCAGTGGATGGGTGGAGAAGCCACCCTGGTGGCTTAGAGCTTGTGTCCTCCAGAAATGGGCCGAGCCGAGAGGTTCTAGGCAGGGGGATGGTGTCTGAGGGCACAGGCAGAGACAGCAGCAGCGAAGCTGTGAACACGACCATGTGCGAGTCCCTTGGCAGCACTCTGGGGCAGGGCAGGACCATGTCCATGGGGCTGATGGCCCCAGCGTTGTAGGATCCTCTGATGATCATGAAATAAGTGATTGGCTTCCTTTTCTTGACAGCCCTCGGGCATGAGGCGGACATTTTCCCTATGTGATGGGGATTGTCCCTTCACAGGGAATCTGCTACAGCCAGGTTGTGACAGAAAGGGGTCTGATCCAGGAGGAGGCCAGGGCTGACAGCGAGGGACTTAGTCCCCAGTGTGTGGTGTGACCTGGCTCCCCACCGGCCTCTGCTCAGCTCAACTGTGGCTGCAGCCCTGGCCCGGGGACACTCAATGGTCTGTCCTGGCCTCAGGGTGTGGAGCTGAAAAGGGCCAGGAGCAGCTCAGAGACAGCTCTGGTTGCTGCCAGGAGATGGAGGCAGTGGGGGCTGCCTCTGCTCAGGGCCCCGGCCCCCTCCTTGCACGGCCATCCTTCCTTTTCCAACCGCATCCTGCTTCTGGTTGGAATCAAACCTGCTCTCAAAACCCCGGCTGCTCTGCGGGCAATTCCAGGGCAGGGGATATGACCAAGGTTGCTCTTTAAGAGGTGACAGATTCGTAAGGGCAATGTGAAAAGTGGCACGTGTGGTGTCATCATGACAACGTGCAACTGCTCAATGCCCACGTGAGGTAACCTAGAGAAGCTCAAAATTCCAGAACTCTGCCTGAGTTCTGTTGACAGGTATCTACGAGCGACTGACAGCACAAAGAGGACAAGTAAGTTGGTTTTCCCCATCTTCACTGTTGCCTGTGAGCAATCCTGGCTCCATCCCTCGCTGCCCGTGTGTGCGTGCCGGGCAGTGCGCAGGCGTGACAGTGCAGGCAGGTGAGAGGAGCCCACTGACCTCGAGATACCCACAGCTTCCTTGAGGAGAGGGCCAACGTGGAGGCCGCTTTCGGGAACGGCCTCCTTGCAGCTTTAACTCATCAACGCTCTTCCCAGTGCGTCACATCCAAGCAATTTCTCTCTTTCTGTGTTGACCTTTGCAGGGTCCTTTGCCAGGATGGCCATTAAAAAGAGCCGTCTGATCTCTGTTGTTCTGGCGTTACTGCTCCTGGAGTCATTCATTGCCCATCAGCTGGTCTTGTTCAAGGTCAGCTTGTCACCCGAGGCCAAGGTGAGCAGCACTGCAGAGCAGACATGTGGCACAGATGCTCCATGAGACAAGAGCTCATGTTAGGGCTTTGGAGTGTGTGGGGCTCGCTAGGATGAGTCTTGCAGGTGTGAGTCTTCTCCAGCCATGCCAAAATGCAGGCAGAAGAGAGAAGGCAGGGGCCCTGAAAGAGCCTTGCTGGAGCTGGGGCCAGCATGGGCCAGGCTGATCGAGCCCTCTGGCTGACTCTGAGCCCTTCATCTCAGACTCAAGACCAGACCTTGAAGGGCCCTGTCCTGTCACTGCTCTGCTCGACCATGCTTGAGACTGCCATAGCTTTGGGAGGGTCTCCGCTTTAAGAGCAATAAGAGCTGCTCTTTGGGACACCCTCTTGGGGACATCTTAGCTTTGACAAAGTGACCAGTCTCCTGGCAGGGCTGGGCTCCAGCCCCACCATCCCTGCTGCTCTTCCAGCCAGCCACGAGCTCTTCATTTGTGCTTCCAGGTGGACCGAGGGATGGACGCCGGCTCGTCCCACCCCACTCTGTTCATCATCAAAAGGGAGACAGGTGATGAGAACAACATGGCTGAGATCAGGCAGAGCTTTTTCTGTAATGTGCAGGGTCAGTATCCCCTCTGCGGTGGCCTTGATGCTGCCCTGGGGGTGTGTGTGTGTCTGTATGGCAGCTGGGGTGGCCTCATTTCCCTTTCCTTAGTGTGCCAAAGCGGGGCGTTTCTCATCCGAGTGACCTGACTCTCTTCCAGGGCCAGGCACATCAAGCTATGCCAACGATACTGCGAAAGCTCTGGAGTCCCTAAGAGAGTGGCTGGACAGAGCTCTGAAGGCCATTGCCACTGAGAAAGGGAGAGAGGTAGCAGCTTTTCTTGGAGCACCAGCAGGCAGCAGGCTCCTGAGGTACTTGGCAGGCCCTGAGGAGAAGGGGAGGTGGCCAAGCTGCAGGCAGCTGCCAGCAGCCTGGCTAATGCGGCATCCTGCACGGGGCCGGCTGCGCCGAGCTCCCCAGCTGCCCTGAGCAAGGGAGCCCTGGCAGGAAGACAGCACAGTGGGGAGCCATGGCAGGACCTGAGCTGTACTGGCCCCTGTGCTGGGCCCTGGGGGCCCAGAGACAGACGCTGGCCTTTTTGGGAGCCCACGAGCACCAAGGATGCTGCTCTGCTTCTTGCCAAGCGGGAAATGCTCCGTGCTCTTGCTTTGCTCTTCCTTCTTCCTGCAACATAAGGCAGTGGTTCCCACCAGGGCACGCACTTTCTGCAGACGTGGTTGGGTGCTGGTAGGGGAGTGTGTTCAAGGTAGAATGCCAAAGGGCTGTTCTGCCACCTCATCTTGCTTTTCCCTAGGAAAAGCAAGGAGCACCTTGTACAAGCTAGAGAGCAGCAAACATCATTTCACAGCAACTGCTCAGGACCAAACGCTGCAATCTGTGAAAGTAGGAGGAAGCCAACTGCTTCCTTGGGTTCTCTGCATTGGGATTGTTTCACTGCATTTGTTTCTTGAATTTTGGATGCTTCTTAGGCAAAAGAACAACTCATCAGCAGATGAAAGCATGGAGGGAATTGCTAAGAGCATGAAGGATTTTGCCATGGATTTCCACGGGGTTGGAATCATCACACGGCAAGAGGAAAGAGCTTATGGCTGGATCAGCGTCACCTACCTAATCTATTCCTTCCCTGAGGTGAGAGAAGGCTGAAACAGCCACCCCTTCTTTGCACTGGGTGCTTGTTGGTTTGTGTGGTTGTTCCTTTCTTTCTTTTGGATCTTTCTTACCTTTTTAAACTCACTTAGCACAGAAGGAAAAGTCTGGGTCTTTGCACCTCAGGAATGATGTAGGAGAAGGAATTCTTTTATTAGGCTAAAGTGCAAGGGGAGGGAGAGAGCAGGGATGAGGGTTTTGCAGCTAAAAGATCAGGGCACATCCCCATGCCGTGTGGACACAGGGAAGAAAACCCCATGCTAACTAACACCGAGCACATCTGGAAAAGCCAAGGCCAACCCGTGCCCTCAAGGACATCCCTTCTGCTTTATTCTGTTTGGCTCTGATCCAATCCAGTTGTGCTCTGGGAACCAGCTCACACATTTCCCCCTCCCTGCCCGCCAACGGCCACACCCCCCCCCCAAAAAAAAAAAAAAAAACAAAAACAAAAACAGCTGCCTTAAATGGGAGGAGAATGTGACTTGCACCCAGGACATAGGGCTGTCTTGGGATCCTCTTTCTGTCCTGTCTCGTCCTGGCAGAACTCCTGCTAACACGCAGATGTGCAGCTCAGCCCCGTGGCCAAGGCTCGTGGAGACCTCCTGCCTGGGGACACGCGCTGTGCCTGTGCCAGGCCTGGCACGCAGGGCCCCAGTGCTGCTAGGGGCATCTCTGTGCTAGAGCTGTCCTCACGATGCCCCCCTCTCTCCTTTGGCAGGCCGGGAGCACGGACGTCGGCTGGAGTCTGGGCTACGCGCTGGAGGTCGCCAACACCGTCCCACAGGAGGTGCTGCACTTGGTGTGGAAAAAACCCTCCGTGCGCGCTGCAGCCGTGGCCTTCGTGGGTCTCATTGTCGTGCACACGCAATGGCCATGTAGGAGCTGGGCTGCATCTCTAAGAGAGTAGGAGGGCATCGAGGCTGGACGGCTGACTTGGGCAGGGTGACTTATAAATATATAAATTAACTTATAAAACTTATAAATATATAAATTCATAAATATATAAAATATATTATAATAAATAGATAAATATTATAGAAATTATATTATAATAAATAAATAAATACATAATATAGAAATAAATGGCATTCTAAAGAATGCCTCCCAGAATGCATTAAAGAAATTCTCG
Organism: Tinamus guttatus; assembly: GCF_059628265.1. NCBI lineage: Eukaryota > Metazoa > Chordata > Aves > Tinamiformes > Tinamidae > Tinamus > Tinamus guttatus. The sequence goes on from NW_028289079.1 coordinate 79,340, forward strand.
TTCTTTTGCTCTTGAATCAAAAGGATTTTAATGTTGTTCGTTCCAGGTAAGGGGGGGTGCCGATGGTGGGAGCTGAGCCAAGGGCCCAGAACAAGGGCCTTGGCCATGGGGAGGTGCTCTGCAAAATGCAGCTCAGTCCCTGGTGTGTGGTGTGACCTGGCTCCGCACCGGCCTCTGCTCAGGTCGCCTGTGGCTGCAGCCCTGGCCCGGGGACGCTCAATGGCCTGTCCTGGCCTCAGAGTGTGGAGCTGAAAACCCAGCCTGGGAGCACCCCATTTCCCGGTCCTTGTGCACCCTCAGCTGTGACTGGGAGCCCGGCACAGGCCACTGGGATTTCATTCCTGCTGTGGGTGCCACTGTCTGCTGAAGGGCACAGAGCAGCAGAGCAGTGGAAGAGGGAGGACAGGAGATGAGAAGGCTGAGCCGAACAGCAGGGAGCAGGAGGCAGCAAAGCCTCTGACTCAGGAGGGGACACAAACGCAGGGACAGCGACCCACATTCCAGCTCCTTTTCCCGCCCCCACCGCGCTCCCAGCCTTTCCACGGCCGCGCTCCCGCCGGCGGCTGCCGCTCCGGGCACTGTCCCCTTGCCCGGGACGGCAGAGCTGCTGCAGCCCCAGGGCCCGGCACACGGCCGCACTCGCAGCTATGGCCGCCCCCGGCGCAGAGCCCCCGGGCGCTGCCCCCGCCGCCCGCACCCGCTGCCCGCAGGGGAAGGGGCTTCGCGCTGCCAGGGATGCGCTCCAGGCGCCTGCGGAACCGGGAACCGGGGAAGCGGGAACCACTGCGGGAAGGGGGAGCTGGGGATTGCGGTCCCGGCCATGCGGGAACCAGAGCTCGGGGGCACCACGGACAGGGGCTCACGGGGACTGGGGGGAAGCGGGGACGGAGGCACCGTGGGAAGCAGGAAGAGAGTGACGGGAGCAGCGCGGCAAGGACGGACCGGGGACGGGAGGGACCGGGGGAAGGAGGAATCGGGGACCGGGGAAAGGGGGAATCGGGGACGCGGGGACCGGGCAATCGCGGTCCCAGCGACACCGGCGCTGGAACCGGGAGTGAGGAGAGCGCCCCGCGCCGGGAGCCACGGAGCTGCCGCTGACGTCATCACCCGGCGCCGAGCGCCGTCCCCGCCGCAGTGAGGCGCTCTGCGCCGGGAGCCACGGAGCTGCCGCTGACGTCATCACCCGGCGCCGAGCGACGTCCCCGCCGCAGTGAGGCGCTCAGCAGCCCCCGCCGACGGCCTCAGCACCTACTTCAGCACCATCGTGTCTGTGCGGCTCTGCTGGGATGGCGAGAACCACAGAATCACAGAACGCTGAAGGTTGGAAGGGACCTCTGGAGGTCATCTAGTCCAACCCCCTGCACACGCAGGGTTGCCTAGAGCACGTGGCACAGGACTGCATCCAAGCGGGTTTTGAAGATCTCCAGAGAAGGAAACTCCACAACCTCTCTGGGCAGCGTGTTCCAGCGCTCTGTCACCTTCACTGTTAAGAAATTTTTCCTTAAGTTCATGTGCAACTTATGGTGCTTCAGTTTGTGGCCATTACCTCTAGTTCTGTCGGTGGCCACCAGGGAAAAGAGGCCAGCACCATCCTCCTCACTGCCTCCCTTGAGGTACTTATATACACTGATTAGATCCCCTCTCAGCCTTCTCTTCTCCAGGCTGAACAGACCCAGCTCCCTCAGCGTCTCCTCATGGGTCAGATGTTCCAGGCCCCTGATCATCCTTGTGGCCCTGCGCTGGACTCTCTCCAGCAGCTCCACATCTCTCTTGTACTGTGGAGCCCAGAACTGGACACAATACTCCAGATGCGGCCTCACCAGGGCTCAGTAGAGGGGCAGGATCACCGCCCTCGACCTGCTGGAGATGCTCTTCTTAATGCACCCTAGGATCCCATTGGCCGTCTTGGCCACAAGGGCACACTGCTGCCTCATGGTCAACTTATCCTCCACCATGACGCCCAGGTCCCTCTCTGCAGAGCTGCTCTCCAGAAGGTCGGTCCCCAGCCTGTGCTGGTGTCTGGGGTTTTTCCTCCCCAGCTGCAGAACCTTGCACTTGGCCTTGTTGAATTGCATGAGGTTTTTCACCGCCCAGTTGTCCAGTCTGTCCAGGTCCCTCTGGATGGCAGCGCAGCCCTCTGGGGTATTGGCTACTTCTCCCAGTTCGTAATCATCAGCAAACTTGCTGAGGGAGCACTCTGTGCCTTCATCCAGGTCATTGATGAATAAACTGAACAGGACTGGACCAAGGACTGACCCCTGGGGGACCCCGCTAGCTACAGGCCTCCAACCAGACTCGGCACCGCAGATCACCACCCTCTGAGCTCTGCCATCCAGCCAGTTCCTAATCCACCTCACTGTGCACTCATCTATCCCACACTTCCAGAGCTTGCCTAGGAGGATGTTGTGACGGATGGTGTCAGAAGCCTTGGTGAAGTCGAGAAAGGCAACATCCACCGCTCTCCCCTCATCTATCCAGCTGGTCATTCCATCATAGAAGGCTATCAGATTAGTCAAGCAAGATTTCCCCTTGGTGAATCCATGCTGACTACTCCTGAGCACCTTCTTGTCCTCCACGTGCCCGGAGACAACAGCCAGTATGAGCCGTTCCATCACTTTTCCGGGGACAGAGGTGAGGCTCACTGGCCTGGAGTTGCCTGGATCCTCCTTCTTGCCTTTTTTGAAGACTGGCGTGACATTGGCCTTCTTCCAGTCTTCTGGCACCTCCCCCATTCTCCAGCATCTTTGAAAGATGCTGAAGAGTGGCTTAGCTATGACATCTGCCATCTCCCGCAGCACTCTGGGGTGCATCCCATCAGGGCCCATGGATTTGTGGGTATCGAGTTTCCTTAGGTGCTCTCTGACCCAATCTTCCTCTACTCAGGGGGAGTCTTCCTCTCTCCAGGCTTCTTCTCTTGTCCCTAGGGCCTGGGGCTCTAAAGGGCTGCCCTTGGTAAACACCAAAGCAAAGAGGGCATTCAGCAAATCTGCTTTTTCTGTGTTATTTGTAACCAGGGTGCCCATCCCGTTCACCAGCGGACCCACGTTTTCCCTGCTCTTCCTTTTGCTGAGAAGCGGCTGGCCGTGCTGCGGCGGCTCTGGGTGCTCACCGTGCTGGGGCTCCAGTTCGTCTTCGAGCTGCTGCTGTGCCACAAGCTGGCAGAGGGCACGCGCGAGCTCTGGTACGGGCTGGTCATGGCGCCCGTCTTCATCCAGCTGCAGCTGCTGCTGCTCCGCGCCTGCCGCGTGAACTGAGGGGCGACGCGGATGGCTGGGGACTGACCTTCTGGAGAGCAGCTCTGCGGAGAAAGACCTGGGTGTCATGGTGGACGACAAGTTGACCATGAGGCAGCAGTGTGCCCTCGTGGCCAAGAAGGCCAATGGGATCCTGGGGTGCATTAAGAGTGTCTCCAGCAGGTCGAGGGAGGTGATCCTGCCCCTCTACTCAGCCCTGGTGAGGCCTCATCTGGAGTATTGTGTCCAGTTCTGGGCTCCACAGTATAAGAGGGATGTGGAGCTGCTGGAGAGAGTCCAGCGCAGGGCCACAAGGATGATCAGGGGCCTGGAACATCTGCCCTACGAGGAGAGGCTGAGGGAGCTGGGTCTGTTCAGCCTGGAGAAGAGAAGGCTGAGAGGGGATCTAATCAGTGTATATAAGTACCTCAAGGGAGGGAGTGCAGAGGATGGTGCTGGTCTCTTTTCCCTGGTGGCCACCGACAGAACTAGAGGTAATGGCCACAAACTGAAGCACCAAAAGTTCCACAGGAACTTAAGGAAAAATTTCTTAACAGTAAGGTGACAGAGCACTGGAACAGGCTGCCCAGAGAGGTTGTGGAGTCTCCTTCCCTGGAGATCTTCAAAACCCGCTTGGACGCATTCCTGTGCCACGTGCTTTAGGTGACCCTGCGTGTGCAAGGGGGTTGGACTAGATGATCTCTAGAGGTCCCTTCCAACCCTATGCATTCTATGATTCTATGGGCCGGCCCCAGCCCCAGCTCCAGCCCCGGCCAGGATGGGCACGAGGTGCCGGGGGCTGCGGCCCAGAGCGGAGCCGCTGCGGAGCAGCCGCGTCAGGACGGGGCAGCGCTGAGCCCCGAGCAGCAGGCGCGGGGCCCGGGGGCCTGCGCTGGCCTTAGCGCCAGGCTTCACTCCAGCCACGGCGATTCTGATATCTCCGCAAAGGCCCCGTTTGTGCCGCGTCGCCAACGTCGGCCTGGCTCGGCTCTCGTGTGAATGTGTCCTGATGTGCAGGCCCTGTTGGACGGGCCAGTGAATGTAAAGCAAAACTGTACAGATGGGGGAATTATACACATACAGCTCCTTGTTTCTTGTTGTTGTTTATTTTCCCCCGGAAAGTTTCTGTACTGAAACCTGCCGCCTGGAGTAAGAATTCTTTGGGGGTTGTTTATGTGCTGTCGGCACCTGTGTAAACCTCAAGCTGCTGCCAGCCTGAAACAGAGAAGCTGCTGCTTGTCCTGAGCAGTCCGAGGCCATGATCTTAACACCGATTTCTGCAGTTCTACTCCAATGTGTTCCCGTTTCTCCTGTCCCCTCCCCGAGTGGCACTTCCTGCCCTCAGGGTGCCAGCAAGGTTGTCTCACGGATTGTGCTGGGAGGCAGAGGGAGCTGGTGCATGGTGTTGAACAGAAATGCAGTTTTTAGTGTTGTAGGCCTATTCCCCAAGGTAGTGCTAAGGGTGTTGGGAGGGCCAAGAGAAGGGGCAGAGTAGGAGCAGCTGCTGCTGCTCCTGAAGACAGTTTCTCTGGGTCACAGCTTTGGTGGGAAACACTCCTCGACCGTCTAGAAATGAGCCAGGCTGAATGAGGGGGCTTTAGTCTTTCGAGGGGACTTGGAGATCAGCAAGTTACCGTGAGTTTCACAAAGTAAAGATGCTTCAGTGTCATTTAGCTGCAGCTGTGAGGCTGTTCGGGACTATGGATCCCTCACCTACCTGTGAGACAACGAACGTTACTCTGGTGCACAGAGGCAACTTTGTGCTGGATTTGGGGACAATGATGGTTGCAAGAAACCTCCTGCAGTCGTGGGCTTCCCCGCTGAGCTCCGCAGTGCTCGGTGACCCTTTGCTACCTGTGCTGGCTCTGCCCCTTCACAAAGTTACTCTGTGCCTCTGCTGGGACGTGTCCTCTCTGGAACGTGTGGACAGACGTGGTGCCGGGTAGAGCTGCCTGGCCAGGCAGAGCAGGGCGAATGTGACCCTAGGAGGACAGGCTTGGAAGCCACAGGGAGCCGCTGCAGCCAGAGCAGTGACCCCATAGAACAGACCCTGCGGAGTGCCACCGAGTTCAGCTGGGGCTACGCGGCACATGCAGCGCTCCAGCCGAGCAGCAGTGGATGGGTGGAGAAGCCACCCTGGTGGCTTAGAGCTTGTGTCCTCCAGAAATGGGCCGAGCCGAGAGGTTCTAGGCAGGGGGATGGTGTCTGAGGGCACAGGCAGAGACAGCAGCAGCGAAGCTGTGAACACGACCATGTGCGAGTCCCTTGGCAGCACTCTGGGGCAGGGCAGGACCATGTCCATGGGGCTGATGGCCCCAGCGTTGTAGGATCCTCTGATGATCATGAAATAAGTGATTGGCTTCCTTTTCTTGACAGCCCTCGGGCATGAGGCGGACATTTTCCCTATGTGATGGGGATTGTCCCTTCACAGGGAATCTGCTACAGCCAGGTTGTGACAGAAAGGGGTCTGATCCAGGAGGAGGCCAGGGCTGACAGCGAGGGACTTAGTCCCCAGTGTGTGGTGTGACCTGGCTCCCCACCGGCCTCTGCTCAGCTCAACTGTGGCTGCAGCCCTGGCCCGGGGACACTCAATGGTCTGTCCTGGCCTCAGGGTGTGGAGCTGAAAAGGGCCAGGAGCAGCTCAGAGACAGCTCTGGCTGCTGCCAGGAGATGGAGGCAGTGGGGGCTGCCTCTGCTCAGGGCCCCGGCCCCCTCCTTGCACGGCCATCCTTCCTTTTCCAACCGCATCCTGCTTCTGGTTGGAATCAAACCTGCTCTCAAAACCCCGGCTGCTCTGCGGGCAATTCCAGGGCAGGGGATATGACCAAGGTTGCTCTTTAAGAGGTGACAGATTCGTAAGGGCAATGTGAAAAGTGGCACGTGTGGTGTCATCATGACAACGTGCAACTGCTCAATGCCCACGTGAGGTAACCTAGAGAAGCTCAAAATTCCAGAACTCTGCCTGAGTTCTGTTGACAGGTATCTACGAGCGACTGACAGCACAAAGAGGACAAGTAAGTTGGTTTTCCCCATCTTCACTGTTGCCTGTGAGCAATCCTGGCTCCATCCCTCGCTGCCCGTGTGTGCGTGCCGGGCAGTGCGCAGGCGTGACAGTGCAGGCAGGTGAGAGGAGCCCACTGACCTCGAGATACCCACAGCTTCCTTGAGGAGAGGGCCAACGTGGAGGCCGCTTTCGGGAACGGCCTCCTTGCAGCTTTAACTCATCAACGCTCTTCCCAGTGCGTCACATCCAAGCAATTTCTCTCTTTCTGTGTTGACCTTTGCAGGGTCCTTTGCCAGGATGGCCATTAAAAAGAGCCGTCTGATCTCTGTTGTTCTGGCGTTACTGCTCCTGGAGTCATTCATTGCCCGTCAGCTGGTCTTGTTCAAGGTCAGCTTGTCACCCGAGGCCAAGGTGAGCAGCACTGCAGAGCAGACATGTGGCACAGATGCTCCATGAGACAAGAGCTCATGTTAGGGCTTTGGAGTGTGTGGGGCTCGCTAGGATGAGTCTTGCAGGTGTGAGTCTTCTCCAGCCATGCCAAAATGCAGGCAGAAGAGAGAAGGCAGGGGCCCTGAAAGAGCCTTGCTGGAGCTGGGGCCAGCATGGGCCAGGCTGATCGAGCCCTCTGGCTGACTCTGAGCCCTTCATCTCAGACTCAAGACCAGACCTTGAAGGGCCCTGTCCTGTCACTGCTCTGCTCGACCATGCTTGAGACTGCCATAGCTTTGGGAGGGTCTCCACTTTAAGAGCAATAAGAGCTGCTCTTTGGGACACCCTCTTGGGGACATCTTAGCTTTGACAAAGTGACCAGTCTCCTGGCAGGGCTGGGCTCCAGCCCCACCATCCCTGCTGCTCTTCCAGCCAGCCACGAGCTCTTCATTTGTGCTTCCAGGTGGACCGAGGGATGGACGCCGGCTCGTCCCACCCCACTCTGTTCATCATCAAAAGGGAGACAGGTGATGAGAACAACATGGCTGAGATCAGGCAGAGCTTTTTCTGTAATGTGCAGGGTCAGTATCCCCTCTGCGGTGGCCTTGATGCTGCCCTGGGGGTGTGTGTGTGTCTGTATGGCAGCTGGGGTGGCCTCATTTCCCTTTCCTTAGTGTGCCAAAGCGGGGCGTTTCTCATCCGAGTGACCTGACTCTCTTCCAGGGCCAGGCACATCAAGCTATGCCAACGATACTGCGAAAGCTCTGGAGTCCCTAAGAGAGTGGCTGGACAGAGCTCTGAAGGCCATTGCCACTGAGAAAGGGAGAGAGGTAGCAGCTTTTCTTGGAGCACCAGCAGGCAGCAGGCTCCTGAGGTACTTGGCAGGCCCTGAGGAGAAGGGGAGGTGGCCAAGCTGCAGGCAGCTGCCAGCAGCCTGGCTAATGCGGCATCCTGCACGGGGCCAGCTGCGCCGAGCTCCCCAGCTGCCCTGAGCAAGGGAGCCCTGGCAGGAAGACAGCACAGTGGGGAGCCATGGCAGGACCTGAGCTGTACTGGCCCCTGTGCTGGGCCCTGGGGGCCCAGAGACAGACGCTGGCCTTTTTGGGAGCCCACGAGCGCCAAGGATGCTGCTCTGCTTCTTGCCAAGCGGGAAATGCTCCGTGCTCTTGCTTTGCTCTTCCTTCTTCCTGCAACATAAGGCAGTGGTTCCCACCAGGGCACGCACTTTCTGCAGACGTGGTTGGGTGCTGGTAGGGGAGTGTGTTCAAGGTAGAATGCCAAAGGGCTGTTCTGCCACCTCATCTTGCTTTTCCCTAGGAAAAGCAAGGAGCACCTTGTACAAGCTAGAGAGCAGCAAACATCATTTCACAGCAACTGCTCAGGACCAAACGCTGCAATCTGTGAAAGTAGGAGGAAGCCAACTGCTTCCTTGGGTTCTCTGCATTGGGATTGTTTCACTGCATTTGTTTCTTGAATTTTGGATGCTTCTTAGGCAAAAGAACAACTCATCAGCAGATGAAAGCATGGAGGGAATTGCTAAGAGCATGAAGGATTTTGCCATGGATTTCCACGGGGTTGGAATCATCACACGGCAAGAGGAAAGAGCTTATGGCTGGATCAGCGTCACCTACCTAATCTATTCCTTCCCTGAGGTGAGAGAAGGCTGAAACAGCCACCCCTTCTTTGCACTGGGTGCTTGTTGGTTTGTGTGGTTGTTCCTTTCTTTCTTTTGGATCTTTCTTACCTTTTTAAACTCACTTAGCACAGAAGGAAAAGTCTGGGTCTTTGCACCTCAGGAATGATGTAGGAGAAGGAATTCTTTTATTAGGCTAAAGTGCAAGGGGAGGGAGAGAGCAGGGATGAGGGTTTTGCAGCTAAAAGATCAGGGCACATCCCCATGCCGTGTGGACACAGGGAAGAAAACCCCATGCTAACTAACACCGAGCACATCTGGAAAAGCCAAGGCCAAGCCGTGCCCTCAAGGACATCCCTTCTGCTTTATTCTGTTTGGCTCTGATCCAATCCAGTTGTGCTCTGGGAACCAGCTCACACATTTCCCCCTCCCTGCCCGCCAACGGCCACACCCCCCCCCCCCAAAAAAAAAAAAAAAACAAAAAACAGCTGCCTTAAATGGGAGGAGAATGTGACTTGCACCCAGGACATAGGGCTGTCTTGGGATCCTCTTTCTGTCCTGTCTCGTCCTGGCAGAACTCCTGCTAACACGCAGATGTGCAGCTCAGCCCCGTGGCCAAGGCTCGTGGAGACCTCCTGCCTGGGGACACGCGCTGTGCCTGTGCCAGGCCTGGCACGCAGGGCCCCAGTGCTGCTAGGGGCATCTCTGTGCTAGAGCTGTCCTCACGATGCCCCCCTCTCTCCTTTGGCAGGCCGGGAGCACGGACGTCGGCTGGAGTCTGGGCTACGCGCTGGAGGTCGCCAACACCGTCCCACAGGAGGTGCTGCACTTGGTGTGGAAAAAACCCTCCGTGCGCGCTGCAGCCGTGGCCTTCGTGGGTCTCATTGTCGTGCACACGCAATGGCCGTGTAGGAGCTGGGCTGCATCTCTAAGAGAGTAGGAGGGCATCGAGGCTGGACGGCTGACTTGGGCAGGGTGACTTATAAATATATAAATTAACTTATAAAACTTATAAATATATAAATTCATAAATATATAAAATATATTATAATAAATAGATAAATATTATAGAAATTATATTATAATAAATAAATAAATACATAATATAGAAATAAATGGCATTCTAAAGAATGCCTCCCAGAATGCATTAAAGAAATTCTCGTTCTTTTGCTCTTGAATCAAAAGGATTTTAATGTTGTTCGTTCCAGGTAAGGGGGGGTGCCGATGGTGGGAGCTGAGCCAAGGGCCCAGAACAAGGGCCTTGGCCATGGGGAGGTGCTCTGCAAAATGCAGCTCAGTCCCTGGTGTGTGGTGTGACCTGGCTCCGCACCGGCCTCTGCTCAGGTCGCCTGTGGCTGCAGCCCTGGCCCGGGGACGCTCAATGGCCTGTCCTGGCCTCAGAGTGTGGAGCTGAAAACCCAGCCTGGGAGCACCCCATTTCCCGGTCCTTGTGCACCCTCAGCTGTGACTGGGAGCCCGGCACAGGCCACTGGGATTTCATTCCTGCTGTGGGTGCCACTGTCTGCTGAAGGGCACAGAGCAGCAGAGCAGTGGAAGAGGGAGGACAGGAGATGAGAAGGCTGAGCCGAACAGCAGGGAGCAGGAGGCAGCAAAGCCTCTGACTCAGGAGGGGACACAAACGCAGGGACAGCGACCCACATTCCAGCTCCTTTTCCCGCCCCCACCGCGCTCCCAGCCTTTCCACGGCCGCGCTCCCGCCGGCGGCTGCCGCTCCGGGCACTGTCCCCTTGCCCGGGACGGCAGAGCTGCTGCAGCCCCAGGGCCCGGCACACGGCCGCACTCGCAGCTATGGCCGCCCCCGGCGCAGAGCCCCCGGGCGCTGCCCCCGCCGCCCGCACCCGCTGCCCGCAGGGGAAGGGGCTTCGCGCTGCCAGGGATGCGCTCCAGGCGCCTGCGGAACCGGGAACCGGGGAAGCGGGAACCACTGCGGGAAGGGGGAGCTGGGGATTGCGGTCCCGGCCATGCGGGAACCAGAGCTCGGGGGCACCACGGACAGGGGCTCACGGGGACTGGGGGGAAGCGGGGACGGAGGCACCGTGGGAAGCAGGAAGAGAGTGACGGGAGCAGCGCGGCAAGGACGGACCGGGAACGGGAGGGACCGGGGGAAGGAGGAATCGGGGACCGGGGAAAGGGGGAATCGGGGACGCGGGGACCGGGCAATCGCGGTCCCAGCGACACCGGCGCTGGAACCGGGAGTGAGGAGAGCGCCCCGCGCCGGGAGCCACGGAGCTGCCGCTGACGTCATCACCCGGCGCCGAGCGCCGTCCCCGCCGCAGTGAGGCGCTCTGCGCCGGGAGCCACGGAGCTGCCGCTGACGTCATCACCCGGCGCCGAGCGACGTCCCCGCCGCAGTGAGGCGCTCAGCAGCCCCCGCCGACGGCCTCAGCACCTACTTCAGCACCATGGTGTCTGTGCGGCTCTGCTGGGATGGCGAGAACCACAGAATCACAGAACGCTGAAGGTTGGAAGGGACCTCTGGAGGTCATCTAGTCCAACCCCCTGCACACGCAGGGTTGCCTAGAGCACGTGGCACAGGACTGCATCCAAGCGGGTTTTGAAGATCTCCAGAGAAGGAAACTCCACAACCTCTCTGGGCAGCCTGTTCCAGCGCTCTGTCACCTTCACTGTTAAGAAATTTTTCCTTAAGTTCATGTGCAACTTATGGTGCTTCAGTTTGTGGCCATTACCTCTAGTTTTGTCGGTGGCCACCAGGGAAAAGAGGCCAGCACCATCCTCCTCACTGCCTCCCTTGAGGTACTTATAGACACTGATTAGATCCCCTCTCAGCCTTCTCTTCTCCAGGCTGAACAGGCCCAGCTCCCTCAGCGTCTCCTCATGGGGCAGATGTTCCAGGCCCCTGATCATCCTTGTGGCCCTGCGCTGGACTCTCTCCAGCAGCTCCACATCTCTCTTGTACTGTGGAGCCCAGAACTGGACACAATACTCCAGATGCGGCCTCACCAGGGCTCAGTAGAGGGGCAGGATCACCGCCCTCGACCTGCTGGAGATGCTCTTCTTAATGCACCCTAGGATCCCATTGGCCTTCTTGGCCACAAGGGCACACTGCTGCCTCATGGTCAACTTATCCTCCACCATGACGCCCAGGTCCCTCTCTGCAGAGCTGCTCTCCAGAAGGTCGGTCCCCAGCCTGTGCTGGTGTCTGGGGTTTTTCCTCCCCAGCTGCAGAACCTTGCACTTGGCCTTGTTGAATTGCATGAGGTTTTTCACCGCCCAGTTGTCCAGTCTGTCCAGGTCCCTCTGGATGGCAGCGCAGCCCTCTGGGGTATTGGCTACTTCTCCCAGTTCGTAATCATCAGCAAACTTGCTGAGGGAGCACTCTGTGCCTTCATCCAGGTCATTGATGAATAAACTGAACAGGACTGGACCAAGGACTGACCCCTGGGGGACCCCGCTAGCTACAGGCCTCCAACCAGACTCGGCACCGCAGATCACCACCCTCTGAGCTCTGCCATCCAGCCAGTTCCTAATCCACCTCACTGTGCACTCATCTATCCCACACTTCCAGAGCTTGCCTAGGAGGATGTTGTGACGGATGGTGTCAGAAGCCTTGGTGAAGTCGAGAAAGGCAACATCCACCGCTCTCCCCTCATCTATCCAGCTGGTCATTCCATCATAGAAGGCTATCAGATTAGTCAAGCAAGATTTCCCCTTGGTGAATCCATGCTGACTACTCCTGAGCACCTTCTTGTCCTCCACGTGCCCGGAGACAACAGCCAGTATGAGCCGTTCCATCACTTTTCCGGGGACAGAGGTGAGGCTCACTGGCCTGGAGTTGCCTGGATCCTCCTTCTTGCCTTTTTTGAAGACTGGCGTGACATTGGCCTTCTTCCAGTCTTCTGGCACCTCCCCCATTCTCCAGCATCTTTGAAAGATGCTGAAGAGTGGCTTAGCTATGACATCTGCCATCTCCCGCAGCACTCTGGGGTGCATCCCATCAGGGCCCATGGATTTGTGGGTATCGAGTTTCCTTAGGTGCTCTCTGACCCAATCTTCCTCTACTCAGGGGGAGTCTTCCTCTCTCCAGGCTTCTTCTCTTGTCCCTAGGGCCTGGGGCTCTAAAGGGCTGCCCTTGGTAAACACCAAAGCAAAGAGGGCATTCAGCAAATCTGCTTTTTCTGTGTTATTTGTAACCAGGGTGCCCATCCCGTTCACCAGCGGACCCACGTTTTCCCTGCTCTTCCTTTTGCTGAGAAGCGGCTGGCCGTGCTGCGGCGGCTCTGGGTGCTCACCGTGCTGGGGCTCCAGTTCGTCTTCGAGCTGCTGCTGTGCCACAAGCTGGCAGAGGGCACGCGCGAGCTCTGGTACGGGCTGGTCATGGCGCCCGTCTTCATCCAGCTGCAGCTGCTGCTGCTCCGCGCCTGCCGCGTGAACTGAGGGGCGACGCGGATGGCTGGGGACTGACCTTCTGGAGAGCAGCTCTGCGGAGAAAGACCTGGGTGTCATGGTGGACGACAAGTTGACCATGAGGCAGCAGTGTGCCCTCGTGGCCAAGAAGGCCAATGGGATCCTGGGGTGCATTAAGAGTGTCTCCAGCAGGTCGAGGGAGGTGATCCTGCCCCTCTACTCAGCCCTGGTGAGGCCTCATCTGGAGTATTGTGTCCAGTTCTGGGCTCCACAGTATAAGAGGGATGTGGAGCTGCTGGAGAGAGTCCAGCGCAGGGCCACAAGGATGATCAGGGGCCTGGAACATCTGCCCTACGAGGAGAGGCTGAGGGAGCTGGGTCTGTTCAGCCTGGAGAAGAGAAGGCTGAGAGGGGATCTAATCAGTGTATATAAGTACCTCAAGGGAGGGAGTGCAGAGGATGGTGCTGGTCTCTTTTCCCTGGTGGCCACCGACAGAACTAGAGGTAATGGCCACAAACTGAAGCACCAAAAGTTCCACAGGAACTTAAGGAAAAAATTCTTAACAGTAAGGTGACAGAGCACTGGAACAGGCTGCCCAGAGAGGTTGTGGAGTCTCCTTCCCTGGAGATCTTCAAAACCCGCTTGGACGCATTCCTGTGCCACGTGCTTTAGGTGACCCTGCGTGTGCAAGGGGGTTGGACTAGATGATCTCTAGAGGTCCCTTCCAACCCTATGCATTCTATGATTCTATGGGCCGGCCCCAGCCCCAGCTCCAGCCCCGGCCAGGATGGGCACGAGGTGCCGGGGGCTGCGGCCCAGAGCGGAGCCGCTGCGGAGCAGCCGCGTCAGGACGGGGCAGCGCTGAGCCCCGAGCAGCAGGCGCGGGGCCCGGGGGCCTGCGCTGGCCTTAGCGCCAGGCTTCACTCCAGCCACGGCGATTCTGATATCTCCGCAAAGGCCCCGTTTGTGCCGCGTCGCCAACGTCGGCCTGGCTCGGCTCTCGTGTGAATGTGTCCTGATGTGCAGGCCCTGTTGGACGGGCCAGTGAATGTAAAGCAAAACTGTACAGATGGGGGAATTATACACATACAGCTCCTTGTTTCTTGTTGTTGTTTATTTTCCCCCGGAAAGTTTCTGTACTGAAACCTGCCGCCTGGAGTAAGAATTCTTTGGGGGTTGTTTATGTGCTGTCGGCACCTGTGTAAACCTCAAGCTGCTGCCAGCCTGAAACAGAGAAGCTGCTGCTTGTCCTGAGCAGTCCGAGGCCATGATCTTAACACCGATTTCTGCAGTTCTACTCCAATGTGTTCCCGTTTCTCCTGTCCCCTCCCCGAGTGGCACTTCCTGCCCTCAGGGTGCCAGCAAGGTTGTCTCACGGATTGTGCTGGGAGGCAGAGGGAGCTGGTGCATGGTGTTGAACAGAAATGCAGTTTTTAGTGTTGTAGGCCTATTCCCCAAGGTAGTGCTAAGGGTGTTGGGAGGGCCAAGAGAAGGGGCAGAGTAGGAGCAGCTGCTGCTGCTCCTGAAGACAGTTTCTCTGGGTCACAGCTTTGGTGGGAAACACTCCTCGACCGTCTAGAAATGAGCCAGGCTGAATGAGGGGGCTTTAGTCTTTCGAGGGGACTTGGAGATCAGCAAGTTACCGTGAGTTTCACAAAGTAAAGATGCTTCAGTGTCATTTAGCTGCAGCTGTGAGGCTGTTCGGGACTATGGATCCCTCACCTACCTGTGAGACAACGAACGTTACTCTGGTGCACAGAGGCAACTTTGTGCTGGATTTGGGGACAATGATGGTTGCAAGAAACCTCCTGCAGTCGTGGGCTTCCCCGCTGAGCTCCGCAGCCCTCGGTGACCCTTTGCTACCTGTGCTGGCTCTGCCCCTTCACAAAGTTACTCTGTGCCTCTGCTGGGACGTGTCCTCTCTGGAACGTGTGGACAGACGTGGTGCCGGGTAGAGCTGCCTGGCCAGGCAGAGCAGGGTGAATGTGACCCTAGGAGGACGGGCTTGGAAGCCACAGGGAGCCGCTGCAGCCAGAGCAGTGACCCCATAGAACAGACCCTGCGGAGTGCCACCGAGTTCAGCTGGGGCTATGCGGCACATGCAGCGCTCCAGCCGAGCAGCAGTGGATGGGTGGAGAAGCCACCCTGGTGGCTTAGAGCTTGTGTCCTCCAGAAATGGGCCAAGCCGAGAGGTTCTAGGCAGGGGGATGGTGTCTGAGGGCACAGGCAGAGACAGCAGCAGCGAAGCTGTGAACACGACCATGTGCGAGTCCCTTGGCAGCACTCTGGGGCAGGGCAGGACCATGTCCATGGGGCTGATGGCCCCAGCGTTGTAGGATCCTCTGATGATCATGAAATAAGTGATTGGCTTCCTTTTCTTGACAGCCCTCGGGCATGAGGCGGACATTTTCCCTATGTGATGGGGATTGTCCCTTCACAGGGAATCTGCTACAGCCAGGTTGTGACAGAAAGGGGTCTGATCCAGGAGGAGGCCAGGGCTGACAGCGAGGGACTTAGTCCCCAGTGTGTGGTGTGACCTGGCTCCCCACCGGCCTCTGCTCAGCTCAACTGTGGCTGCAGCCCTGGCCCGGGGACACTCAATGGTCTGTCCTGGCCTCAGGGTGTGGAGCTGAAAAGGGCCAGGAGCAGCTCAGAGACAGCTCTGGCTGCTGCCAGGAGATGGAGGCAGTGGGGGCTGCCTCTGCTCAGGGCCCCGGCCCCCTCCTTGCACGGCCATCCTTCCTTTTCCAACCGCATCCTGCTTCTGGTTGGAATCAAACCTGCTCTCAAAACCCCGGCTGCTCTGCGGGCAATTCCAGGGCAGGGGATATGACCAAGGTTGCTCTTTAAGAGGTGACAGATTCGTAAGGGCAATGTGAAAAGTGGCACGTGTGGTGTCATCATGACAACGTGCAACTGCTCAATGCCCACGTGAGGTAACCTAGAGAAGCTCAAAATTCCAGAACTCTGCCTGAGTTCTGTTGACAGGTATCTACGAGCGACTGACAGCACAAAGAGGACAAGTAAGTTGGTTTTCCCCATCTTCACTGTTGCCTGTGAGCAATCCTGGCTCCATCCCTCGCTGCCCGTGTGTGCGTGCCGGGCAGTGCGCAGGCGTGACAGTGCAGGCAGGTGAGAGGAGCCCACTGACCTCGAGATACCCACAGCTTCCTTGAGGAGAGGGCCAACGTGGAGGCCGCTTTCGGGAACGGCCTCCTTGCAGCTTTAACTCATCAACGCTCTTCCCAGTGCGTCACATCCAAGCAATTTCTCTCTTTCTGTGTTGACCTTTGCAGGGTCCTTTGCCAGGATGGCCATTAAAAAGAGCCGTCTGATCTCTGTTGTTCTGGCGTTACTGCTCCTGGAGTCATTCATTGCCCGTCAGCTGGTCTTGTTCAAGGTCAGCTTGTCACCCGAGGCCAAGGTGAGCAGCACTGCAGAGCAGACATGTGGCACAGATGCTCCATGAGACAAGAGCTCATGTTAGGGCTTTGGAGTGTGTGGGGCTCGCTAGGATGAGTCTTGCAGGTGTGAGTCTTCTCCAGCCATGCCAAAATGCAGGCAGAAGAGAGAAGGCAGGGGCCCTGAAAGAGCCTTGCTGGAGCTGGGGCCAGCATGGGCCAGGCTGATCGAGCCCTCTGGCTGACTCTGAGCCCTTCATCTCAGACTCAAGACCAGACCTTGAAGGGCCCTGTCCTGTCACTGCTCTGCTCGACCATGCTTGAGACTGCCATAGCTTTGGGAGGGTCTCCGCTTTAAGAGCAATAAGAGCTGCTCTTTGGGACACCCTCTTGGGGACATCTTAGCTTTGACAAAGTGACCAGTCTCCTGGCAGGGCTGGGCTCCAGCCCCACCATCCCTGCTGCTCTTCCAGCCAGCCACGAGCTCTTCATTTGTGCTTCCAGGTGGACCGAGGGATGGACGCCGGCTCGTCCCACCCCACTCTGTTCATCATCAAAAGGGAGACAGGTGATGAGAACAACATGGCTGAGATCAGGCAGAGCTTTTTCTGTAATGTGCAGGGTCAGTATCCCCTCTGCGGTGGCCTTGATGCTGCCCTGGGGGTGTGTGTGTGTCTGTATGGCAGCTGGGGTGGCCTCATTTCCCTTTCCTTAGTGTGCCAAAGCGGGGCGTTTCTCATCCGAGTGACCTGACTCTCTTCCAGGGCCAGGCACATCAAGCTATGCCAACGATACTGCGAAAGCTCTGGAGTCCCTAAGAGAGTGGCTGGACAGAGCTCTGAAGGCCATTGCCACTGAGAAAGGGAGAGAGGTAGCAGCTTTTCTTGGAGCACCAGCAGGCAGCAGGCTCCTGAGGTACTTGGCAGGCCCTGAGGAGAAGGGGAGGTGGCCAAGCTGCAGGCAGCTGCCAGCAGCCTGGCTAATGCGGCATCCTGCACGGGGCCGGCTGCGCCGAGCTCCCCAGCTGCCCTGAGCAAGGGAGCCCTGGCAGGAAGACAGCACAGTGGGGAGCCATGGCAGGACCTGAGCTGTACTGGCCCCTGTGCTGGGCCCTGGGGGCCCAGAGACAGACGCTGGCCTTTTTGGGAGCCCACGAGCGCCAAGGATGCTGCTCTGCTTCTTGCCAAGCGGGAAATGCTCCGTGCTCTTGCTTTGCTCTTCCTTCTTCCTGCAACATAAGGCAGTGGTTCCCACCAGGGCACGCACTTTCTGCAGACGTGGTTGGGTGCTGGTAGGGGAGTGTGTTCAAGGTAGAATGCCAAAGGGCTGTTCTGCCACCTCATCTTGCTTTTCCCTAGGAAAAGCAAGGAGCACCTTGTACAAGCTAGAGAGCAGCAAACATCATTTCACAGCAACTGCTCAGGACCAAACGCTGCAATCTGTGAAAGTAGGAGGAAGCCAACTGCTTCCTTGGGTTCTCTGCATTGGGATTATTTCACTGCATTTGTTTCTTGAATTTTGGATGCTTCTTAGGCAAAAGAACAACTCATCAGCAGATGAAAGCATGGAGGGAATTGCTAAGAGCATGAAGGATTTTGCCATGGATTTCCACGGGGTTGGAATCATCACACGGCAAGAGGAAAGAGCTTATGGCTGGATCAGCGTCACCTACCTAATCTATTCCTTCCCTGAGGTGAGAGAAGGCTGAAACAGCCACCCCTTCTTTGCACTGGGTGCTTGTTGGTTTGTGTGGTTGTTCCTTTCTTTCTTTTGGATCTTTCTTACCTTTTTAAACTCACTTAGCACAGAAGGAAAAGTCTGGGTCTTTGCACCTCAGGAATGATGTAGGAGAACGAATTCTTTTATTAGGCTAAAGTGCAAGGGGAGGGAGAGAGCAGGGATGAGGGTTTTGCAGCTAAAAGATCAGGGCACATCCCCATGCCGTGTGGACACAGGGAAGAAAACCCCATGCTAACTAACACCGAGCACATCTGGAAAAGCCAAGGCCAACCCGTGCCCTCAAGGACATCCCTTCTGCTTTATTCTGTTTGGCTCTGATCCAATCCAGTTGTGCTCTGGGAACCAGCTCACACATTTCCCCCTCCCTGCCCGCCAACGGCCACACCCCCCCCCAAAAAAAAAAAAAAAAAACAGCTGCCTTAAATGGGAGGAGAATGTGACTTGCACCCAGGACATAGGGCTGTCTTGGGATCCTCTTTCTGTCCTGTCTCGTCCTGGCAGAACTCCTGCTAACACGCAGATGTGCAGCTCAGCCCCGTGGCCAAGGCTCGTGGAGACCTCCTGCCTGGGGACACGCGCTGTGCCTGTGCCAGGCCTGGCACACAGGGCCCCAGTGCTGCTAGGGGCATCTCTGTGCTAGAGCTGCCCTCACGATGCCCCCCTCTCTCCTTTGGCAGGCCGGGAGCACGGACGTCGGCTGGAGTCTGGGCTACGCGCTGGAGGTCGCCAACACCGTCCCACAGGAGGTGCTGCACTTGGTGTGGAAAAAACCCTCCGTGCGCGCTGCAGCCGTGGCCTTCGTGGGTCTCATTGTCGTGCACACGCAATGGCCATGTAGGAGCTGGGCTGCATCTCTAAGAGAGTAGGAGGGCATCGAGGCTGGACGGCTGACTTGGGCAGGGTGACTTATAAATATATAAATTAACTTATAAAACTTATAAATATATAAATTCATAAATATATAAAATATATTATAATAAATAAATATTATAGAAATTATAATAAATAAATAAATACATAATATAGAAATAAATGGCATTCTAAAGAATGCCTCCCAGAATGCATTAAAGAAATTCTCGTTCTTTTGCTCTTGAATCAAAAGGATTTTAATGTTGTTCGTTCCAGGTAAGGGGGGGTGCCGATGGTGGGAGCTGAGCCAAGGGCCCAGAACAAGGGCCTTGGCCATGGGGAGGTGCTCTGCAAAATGCAGCTCAGTCCCCGGTGTGTGGTGTGACCTGGCTCCGCACCGGCCTCTGCTCAGGTCGCCTGTGGCTGCAGCCCTGGCCCGGGGACGCTCAATGGCCTGTCCTGGCCTCAGAGTGTGGAGCTGAAAACCCAGCCTGGGAGCACCCCATTTCCCGGTCCTTGTGCACCCTCAGCTGTGACTGGGAGCCCGGCACAGGCCACTGGGATTTCATTCCTGCTGTGGGTGCCACTGTCTGCTGAAGGGCACAGAGCAGCAGAGCAGTGGAAGAGGGAGGACAGGAGATGAGAAGGCTGAGCCGAACAGCAGGGAGCAGGAGGCAGCAAAGCCTCTGACTCAGGAGGGGACACAAACGCAGGGACAGCGACCCACATTCCAGCTCCTTTTCCCGCCCCCACCGCGCTCCCAGCCTTTCCACGGCCGCGCTCCCGCTGGCGGCCGCCGCTCCGGGCACTGTCCCCTTGCCCGGGACGGCAGAGCTGCTGCAGCCCCAGGGCCCGGCACACGGCCGCACTCGCAGCTATGGCCGCCCCCGGCGCAGAGCCCCCGGGCGCTGCCCCCGCCGCCCGCACCCGCTGCCCGCAGGGGAAGGGGCTTCGCGCTGCCAGGGATGCGCTCCAGGCGCCTGCGGAACCGGGAACCGGGGAAGCGGGAACCACTGCGGGAAGGGGGAGCTGGGGATTGCGGTCCCGGCCATGCGGGAACCAGAGCTCGGGGGCACCACGGACAGGGGCTCACGGGGACTGGGGGGAAGCGGGGACGGAGGCACCGTGGGAAGCAGGAAGAGAGTGACGGGAGCAGCGCGGCAAGGACGGACCGGGGACGGGAGGGACCGGGGGAAGGAGGAATCGGGGACCGGGGAAAGGGGGAATCGGGGACGCGGGGACCGGGCAATCGCGGTCCCAGCGACACCGGCGCTGGAACCGGGAGTGAGGAGAGCGCCCCGCGCCGGGAGCCACGGAGCTGCCGCTGACGTCATCACCCGGCGCCGAGCGCCGTCCCCGCCGCAGTGAGGCGCTCAGCAGCCCCCGCCGACGGCCTCAGCACCTACTTCAGCACCATGGTGTCTGTGCGGCTCTGCTGGGATGGCGAGAACCACAGAATCACAGAACGCTGAAGGTTGGAAGGGACCTCTGGAGGTCATCTAGTCCAACCCCCTGCACACGCAGGGTTGCCTAGAGCATGTGGCACAGGACTGCATCCAAGCGGGTTTTGAAGATCTCCAGAGAAGGAGACTCCACAACCTCTCTGGGCAGCGTGTTCCAGCGCTCTGTCACCTTCACTGTTAAGAAATTTTTCCTTAAGTTCATGTGCAACTTATGGTGCTTCAGTTTGTGGCCATTACCTCTAGTTCTGTCGGTGGCCACCAGGGAAAAGAGGCCAGCACCATCCTCCTCACTGCCTCCCTTGAGGTACTTATATACACTGATTAGATCCCCTCTCAGCCTTCTCTTCTCCAGGCTGAACAGGCCCAGCTCCCTCAGCGTCTCCTCATGGGGCAGATGTTCCAGGCTCCTCATCATCCTTGTGGCCCTGCGCTGGACTCTCTCCAGCAGCTCCACATCTCTCTTGTACTGTGGAGCCCAGAACTGGACACAATACTCCAGATGCGGCCTCACCAGGGCTCAGTAGAGGGGCAGGATCACCGCCCTCGACCTGCTGGAGATGCTCTTCTTAATGCACCCTAGGATCCCATTGGCCGTCTTGGCCACAAGGGCACACTGCTGCCTCATGGTCAACTTATCCTCCACCATGACGCCCAGGTCCCTCTCTGCAGAGCTGCTCTCCAGAAGGTCGGTCCCCAGCCTGTGCTGGTGTCTGGGGTTTTTCCTCCCCAGCTGCAGAACCTTGCACTTGGCCTTGTTGAATTGCATGAGGTTTTTCACCGCCCAGTTGTCCAGTCTGTCCAGGTCCCTCTGGATGGCAGCGCAGCCCTCTGGGGTATTGGCTACTTCTCCCAGTTCGTAATCATCAGCAAACTTGCTGAGGGAGCACTCTGTGCCTTCATCCAGGTCATTGATGAATAAACTGAACAGGACTGGACCAAGGACTGACCCCTGGGGGACCCCGCTAGCTACAGGCCTCCAACCAGACTCGGCACCGCAGATCACCACCCTCTGAGCTCTGCCATCCAGCCAGTTCCTAATCCACCTCACTGTGCACTCATCTATCCCACACTTCCAGAGCTTGCCTAGGAGGATGTTGTGACGGATGGTGTCAGAAGCCTTGGTGAAGTCGAGAAAGGCAACATCCACCGCTCTCCCCTCATCTATCCAGCTGGTCATTCCATCATAGAAGGCTATCAGATTAGTCAAGCAAGATTTCCCCTTGGTGAATCCATGCTGACTACTCCTGAGCACCTTCTTGTCCTCCACGTGCCCGGAGACAACAGCCAGTATGAGCCGTTCCATCACTTTTCCGGGGACAGAGGTGAGGCTCACTGGCCTGGAGTTGCCTGGATCCTCCTTCTTGCCTTTTTTGAAGACTGGCGTGACATTGGCCTTCTTCCAGTCTTCTGGCACCTCCCCCATTCTCCAGCATCTTTGAAAGATGCTGAAGAGTGGCTTAGCTATGACATCTGCCATCTCCCGCAGCACTCTGGGGTGCATCCCATCAGGGCCCATGGATTTGTGGGTATCGAGTTTCCTTAGGTGCTCTCTGACCCAATCTTCCTCTACTCAGGGGGAGTCTTCCTCTCTCCAGGCTTCTTCTCTTGTCCCTAGGGCCTGGGGCTCTAAAGGGCTGCCCTTGGTAAACACCAAAGCAAAGAGGGCATTCAGCAAATCTGCTTTTTCTGTGTTATTTGTAACCAGGGTGCCCATCCCGTTCACCAGCGGACCCACGTTTTCCCTGCTCTTCCTTTTGCTGAGAAGCGGCTGGCCGTGCTGCGGCGGCTCTGGGTGCTCACCGTGCTGGGGCTCCAGTTCGTCTTCGAGCTGCTGCTGTGCCACAAGCTGGCAGAGGGCACGCGCGAGCTCTGGTACGGGCTGGTCATGGCGCCCGTCTTCATCCAGCTGCAGCTGCTGCTGCTCCGCGCCTGCCGCGTGAACTGAGGGGCGACGCGGATGGCTGGGGACTGACCTTCTGGAGAGCAGCTCTGCGGAGAAAGACCTGGGTGTCATGGTGGACGACAAGTTGACCATGAGGCAGCAGTGTGCCCTCGTGGCCAAGAAGGCCAATGGGATCCTGGGGTGCATTAAGAGTGTCTCCAGCAGGTCGAGGGAGGTGATCCTGCCCCTCTACTCAGCCCTGGTGAGGCCTCATCTGGAGTATTGTGTCCAGTTCTGGGCTCCACAGTATAAGAGGGATGTGGAGCTGCTGGAGAGAGTCCAGCGCAGGGCCACAAGGATGATCAGGGGCCTGGAACATCTGCCCTACGAGGAGAGGCTGAGGGAGCTGGGTCTGTTCAGCCTGGAGAAGAGAAGGCTGAGAGGGGATCTAATCAGTGTATATAAGTACCTCAAGGGAGGGAGTGCAGAGGATGGTGCTGGTCTCTTTTCCCTGGTGGCCACCGACAGAACTAGAGGTAATGGCCACAAACTGAAGCACCAAAAGTTCCACAGGAACTTAAGGAAAAATTTCTTAACAGTAAGGTGACAGAGCACTGGAACAGGCTGCCCAGAGAGGTTGTGGAGTCTCCTTCCCTGGAGATCTTCAAAACCCGCTTGGACGCATTCCTGTGCCACGTGCTTTAGGTGACCCTGCGTGTGCAAGGGGGTTGGACTAGATGATCTCTAGAGGTCCCTTCCAACCCTATGCATTCTATGATTCTATGGGCCGGCCCCAGCCCCAGCTCCAGCCCCGGCCAGGATGGGCACGAGGTGCCGGGGGCTGCGGCCCAGAGCGGAGCCGCTGCGGAGCAGCCGCGTCAGGACGGGGCAGCGCTGAGCCCCGAGCAGCAGGCGCGGGGCCCGGGGGCCTGCGCTGGCCTTAGCGCCAGGCTTCACTCCAGCCACGGCGATTCTGATATCTCCGCAAAGGCCCCGTTTGTGCCGCGTCGCCAACGTCGGCCTGGCTCGGCTCTCGTGTGAATGTGTCCTGATGTGCAGGCCCTGTTGGACGGGCCAGTGAATGTAAAGCAAAACTGTACAGATGGGGGAATTATACACATACAGCTCCTTGTTTCTTGTTGTTGTTTATTTTCCCCCGGAAAGTTTCTGTACTGAAACCTGCCGCCTGGAGTAAGAATTCTTTGGGGGTTGTTTATGTGCTGTCGGCACCTGTGTAAACCTCAAGCTGCTGCCAGCCTGAAACAGAGAAGCTGCTGCTTGTCCTGAGCAGTCCGAGGCCATGATCTTAACACCGATTTCTGCAGTTCTACTCCAATGTGTTCCCGTTTCTCCTGTCCCCTCCCCGAGTGGCACTTCCTGCCCTCAGGGTGCCAGCAAGGTTGTCTCACGGATTGTGCTGGGAGGCAGAGGGAGCTGGTGCATGGTGTTGAACAGAAATGCAGTTTTTAGTGTTGTAGGCCTATTCCCCAAGGTAGTGCTAAGGGTGTTGGGAGGGCCAAGAGAAGGGGCAGAGTAGGAGCAGCTGCTGCTGCTCCTGAAGACAGTTTCTCTGGGTCACAGCTTTGGTGGGAAACACTCCTCGACCGTCTGGAAATGAGCCAGGCTGAATGAGGGGGCTTTAGTCTTTCGAGGGGACTTGGAGATCAGCAAGTTACCGTGAGTTTCACAAAGTAAAGATGCTTCAGTGTCATTTAGCTGCAGCTGTGAGGCTGTTCGGGACTATGGATCCCTCACCTACCTGTGAGACAACGAACGTTACTCTGGTGCACAGAGGCAACTTTGTGCTGGATTTGGGGACAGTGATGGTTGCAAGAAACCTCCTGCAGTCGTGGGCTTCCCCGCTGAGCTCCGCAGCGCTCGGTGACCCTTTGCTACCTGTGCTGGCTCTGCCCCTTCACAAAGTTACTCTGTGCCTCTGCTGGGACGTGTCCTCTCTGGAACGTGTGGACAGACGTGGTGCCGGGTAGAGCTGCCTGGCCAGGCAGAGCAGGGCGAATGTGACCCTAGGAGGACAGGCTTGGAAGTCACAGGGAGCCGCTGCAGCCAGAGCAGTGACCCCATAGAACAGACCCTGCGGAGTGCCACCGAGTTCAGCTGGGGCTATGCGGCACATGCAGCGCTCCAGCCGAGCAGCAGTGGATGGGTGGAGAAGCCACCCTGGTGGCTTAGAGCTTGTGTCCTCCAGAAATGGGCCGAGCCGAGAGGTTCTAGGCAGGGGGATGGTGTCTGAGGGCACAGGCAGAGACAGCAGCAGCGAAGCTGTGAACACGACCATGTGCGAGTCCCTTGGCAGCACTCTGGGGCAGGGCAGGACCATGTCCATGGGGCTGATGGCCCCAGCGTTGTAGGATCCTCTGATGATCATGAAATAAGTGATTGGCTTCCTTTTCTTGACAGCCCTCGGGCATGAGGCGGACATTTTCCCTATGTGATGGGGATTGTCCCTTCACAGGGAATCTGCTACAGCCAGGTTGTGACAGAAAGGGGTCTGATCCAGGAGGAGGCCAGGGCTGACAGCGAGGGACTTAGTCCCCAGTGTGTGGTGTGACCTGGCTCCCCACCGGCCTCTGCTCAGCTCAACTGTGGCTGCAGCCCTGGCCCGGGGACACTCAATGGTCTGTCCTGGCCTCAGGGTGTGGAGCTGAAAAGGGCCAGGAGCAGCTCAGAGACAGCTCTGGCTGCTGCCAGGAGATGGAGGCAGTGGGGGCTGCCTCTGCTCAGGGCCCCGGCCCCCTCCTTGCACGGCCATCCTTCCTTTTCCAACCGCATCCTGCTTCTGGTTGGAATCAAACCTGCTCTCAAAACCCCGGCTGCTCTGCGGGCAATTCCAGGGCAGGGGATATGACCAAGGTTGCTCTTTAAGAGGTGACAGATTCGTAAGGGCAATGTGAAAAGTGGCACGTGTGGTGTCATCATGACAACGTGCAACTGCTCAATGCCCACGTGAGGTAACCTAGAGAAGCTCAAAATTCCAGAACTCTGCCTGAGTTCTGTTGACAGGTATCTACGAGCGACTGACAGCACAAAGAGGACAAGTAAGTTGGTTTTCCCCATCTTCACTGTTGCCTGTGAGCAATCCTGGCTCCATCCCTCGCTGCCCGTGTGTGCGTGCCGGGCAGTGCGCAGGCGTGACAGTGCAGGCAGGTGAGAGGAGCCCACTGACCTCGAGATACCCACAGCTTCCTTGAGGAGAGGGCCAACGTGGAGGCCGCTTTCGGGAACGGCCTCCTTGCAGCTTTAACTCATCAACGCTCTTCCCAGTGCGTCACATCCAAGCAATTTCTCTCTTTCTGTGTTGACCTTTGCAGGGTCCTTTGCCAGGATGGCCATTAAAAAGAGCCGTCTGATCTCTGTTGTTCTGGCGTTACTGCTCCTGGAGTCATTCATTGCCCGTCAGCTGGTCTTGTTCAAGGTCAGCTTGTCACCCGAGGCCAAGGTGAGCAGCACTGCAGAGCAGACATGTGGCACAGATGCTCCATGAGACAAGAGCTCATGTTAGGGCTTTGGAGTGTGTGGGGCTCGCTAGGATGAGTCTTGCAGGTGTGAGTCTTCTCCAGCCATGCCAAAATGCAGGCAGAAGAGAGAAGGCAGGGGCCCTGAAAGAGCCTTGCTGGAGCTGGGGCCAGCATGGGCCAGGCTGATCGAGCCCTCTGGCTGACTCTGAGCCCTTCATCTCAGACTCAAGACCAGACCTTGAAGGGCCCTGTCCTGTCACTGCTCTGCTCGACCATGCTTGAGACTGCCATAGCTTTGGGAGGGTCTCCGCTTTAAGAGCAATAAGAGCTGCTCTTTGGGACACCCTCTTGGGGACATCTTAGCTTTGACAAAGTGACCAGTCTCCTGGCAGGGCTGGGCTCCAGCCCCACCATCCCTGCTGCTCTTCCAGCCAGCCACGAGCTCTTCATTTGTGCTTCCAGGTGGACCGAGGGATGGACGCCGGCTCGTCCCACCCCACTCTGTTCATCATCAAAAGGGAGACAGGTGATGAGAACAACATGGCTGAGATCAAGCAGAGCTTTTTCTGTAATGTGCAGGGTCAGTATCCCCTCTGCGGTGGCCTTGATGCTGCCCTGGGGGTGTGTGTGTGTCTGTATGGCAGCTGGGGTGGCCTCATTTCCCTTTCCTTAGTGTGCCACAGCGGGGCGTTTCTCATCCGAGTGACCTGACTCTCTTCCAGGGCCAGGCACATCAAGCTATGCCAACGATACTGCGAAAGCTCTGGAGTCCCTAAGAGAGTGGCTGGACAGAGCTCTGAAGGCCATTGCCACTGAGAAAGGGAGAGAGGTAGCAGCTTTTCTTGGAGCACCAGCAGGCAGCAGGCTCCTGAGGTACTTGGCAGGCCCTGAGGAGAAGGGGAGGTGGCCAAGCTGCAGGCAGCTGCCAGCAGCCTGGCTAATGCGGCATCCTGCACGGGGCCGGCTGCGCCGAGCTCCCCAGCTGCCCTGAGCAAGGGAGCCCTGGCAGGAAGACAGCACAGTGGGGAGCCATGGCAGGACCTGAGCTGTACTGGCCCCTGTGCTGGGCCCTGGGGGCCCAGAGACAGACGCTGGCCTTTTTGGGAGCCCACGAGCGCCAAGGATGCTGCTCTGCTTCTTGCCAAGCGGGAAATGCTCCGTGCTCTTGCTTTGCTCTTCCTTCTTCCTGCAACATAAGGCAGTGGTTCCCACCAGGGCACGCACTTTCTGCAGACGTGGTTGGGTGCTGGTAGGGGAGTGTGTTCAAGGTAGAATGCCAAAGGGCTGTTCTGCCACCTCATCTTGCTTTTCCCTAGGAAAAGCAAGGAGCACCTTGTACAAGCTAGAGAGCAGCAAACATCATTTCACAGCAACTGCTCAGGACCAAACGCTGCAATCTGTGAAAGTAGGAGGAAGCCAACTGCTTCCTTGGGTTCTCTGCATTGGGATTGTTTCACTGCATTTGTTTCTTGAATTTTGGATGCTTCTTAGGCAAAAGAACAACTCATCAGCAGATGAAAGCATGGAGGGAATTGCTAAGAGCATGAAGGATTTTGCCATGGATTTCCACGGGGTTGGAATCATCACACGGCAAGAGGAAAGAGCTTATGGCTGGATCAGCGTCACCTACCTAATCTATTCCTTCCCTGAGGTGAGAGAAGGCTGAAACAGCCACCCCTTCTTTGCACTGGGTGCTTGTTGGTTTGTGTGGTTGTTCCTTTCTTTCTTTTGGATCTTTCTTACCTTTTTAAACTCACTTAGCACAGAAGGAAAAGTCTGGGTCTTTGCACCTCAGGAATGATGTAGGAGAAGGAATTCTTTTATTAGGCTAAAGTGCAAGGGGAGGGAGAGAGCAGGGATGAGGGTTTTGCAGCTAAAAGATCAGGGCACATCCCCATGCCGTGTGGACACAGGGAAGAAAACCCCATGCTAACTAACACCGAGCACATCTGGAAAAGCCAAGGCCAACCCGTGCCCT
Organism: Tinamus guttatus; assembly: GCF_059628265.1. Taxonomy (NCBI): domain Eukaryota; kingdom Metazoa; phylum Chordata; class Aves; order Tinamiformes; family Tinamidae; genus Tinamus; species Tinamus guttatus. Next base: position 106,814 of record NW_028289079.1, read on the forward strand.
CAAGGACATCCCTTCTGCTTTATTCTGTTTGGCTCTGATCCAATCCAGTTGTGCTCTGGGAACCAGCTCACACATTTCCCCCTCCCTGCCCGCCAACGGCTACACCCCCCGCCCCCCAAAAAAAAAAAAAAAAAACAAAACAGCTGCCTTAAATGGGAGGAGAATGTGACTTGCACCCAGGACATAGGGCTGTCTTGGGATCCTCTTTCTGTCCTGTCTCGTCCTGGCAGAACTCCTGCTAACACGCAGATGTGCAGCTCAGCCCCGTGGCCAAGGCTCGTGGAGACCTCCTGCCTGGGGACACGTGCTGTGCCTGTGCCAGGCCTGGCACGCAGGGCCCCAGTGCTGCTAGGGGCATCTCTGTGCTAGAGCTGTCCTCACGATGCCCCCCTCTCTCCTTTGGCAGGCCGGGAGCACGGACGTCGGCTGGAGTCTGGGCTACGCGCTGGAGGTCGCCAACACCGTCCCACAGGAGGTGCTGCACTTGGTGTGGAAAAAACCCTCCGTGCGCGCTGCAGCCGTGGCCTTCGTGGGTCTCATTGTCGTGCACACGCAATGGCCATGTAGGAGCTGGGCTGCATCTCTAAGAGAGTAGGAGGGCATCGAGGCTGGACGGCTGACTTGGGCAGGGTGACTTATAAATATATAAATTAACTTATAAAACTTATAAATATATAAATTCATAAATATATAAAATATATTATAATAAATAGATAAATATTATAGAAATTATATTATAATAAATAAATAAATACATAATATAGAAATAAATGGCATTCTAAAGAATGCCTCCCAGAATGCATTAAAGAAATTCTCGTTCTTTTGCTCTTGAATCAAAAGGATTTTAATGTTGTTCGTTCCAGGTAAGGGGGGGTGCCGATGGTGGGAGCTGAGCCAAGGGCCCAGAACAAGGGCCTTGGCCATGGGGAGGTGCTCTGCAAAATGCAGCTCAGTCCCTGGTGTGTGGTGTGACCTGGCTCCGCACCGGCCTCTGCTCAGGTCGCCTGTGGCTGCAGCCCTGGCCCGGGGACGCTCAATGGCCTGTCCTGGCCTCAGAGTGTGGAGCTGAAAACCCAGCCTGGGAGCACCCCATTTCCCGGTCCTTGTGCACCCTCAGCTGTGACTGGGACCCTGGCACAGGCCACTGGGATTTCATTCCTGCTGTGGGTGCCACTGTCTGCTGAAGGGCACAGAGCAGCAGAGCAGTGGAAGAGGGAGGACAGGAGATGAGAAGGCTGAGCCGAACAGCAGGGAGCAGGAGGCAGCAAAGCCTCTGACTCAGGAGGGGACACAAACGCAGGGACAGCGACCCACATTCCAGCTCCTTTTCCCGCCCCCACCGCGCTCCCAGCCTTTCCACGGCCGCGCTCCCGCCGGCGGCCGCCGCTCCGGGCACTGTCCCCTTGCCCGGGACGGCAGAGCTGCTGCAGCCCCAGGGCCCGGCACACGGCCGCACTCGCAGCTATGGCCGCCCCCGGCGCAGAGCCCCCGGGCGCTGCCCCCGCCGCCCGCACCCGCTGCCCGCAGGGGAAGGGGCTTCGCGCTGCCAGGGATGCGCTCCAGGCGCCTGCGGAACCGGGAACCGGGGAAGCGGGAACCACTGCGGGAAGGGGGAGCTGGGGATTGCGGTCCCGGCCATGCGGGAACCAGAGCTCGGGGGCACCACGGACAGGGGCTCACGGGGACTGGGGGGAAGCGGGGACGGAGGCACCGTGGGAAGCAGGAAGAGAGTGACGGGAGCAGCGTGGCAAGGACGGACCGGGGACGGGAGGGACCGGGGGAAGGAGGAATCGGGGACCGGGGAAAGGGGGAATCGGGGACGCGGGGACCGGGCAATCGCGGTCCCAGCGACACCGGCGCTGGAACCGGGAGTGAGGAGAGCGCCCCGCGCCGGGAGCCACGGAGCTGCCGCTGACGTCATCACCCGGCGCCGAGCGCCGTCCCCGCCGCAGTGAGGCGCTCTGCGCCGGGAGCCACGGAGCTGCCGCTGACGTCATCACCCGGCGCCGAGCGCCGTCCCCGCCGCAGTGAGGCGCTCAGCAGCCCCCGCCGACGGCCTCAGCACCTACTTCAGCACCATGGTGTCTGTGCGGCTCTGCTGGGAAGGCGAGAACCACAGAATCACAGAACGCTGAAGGTTGGAAGGGACCTCTGGAGGTCATCTAGTCCAACCCCCTGCACACGCAGGGTTGCCTAGAGCACGTGGCACAGGACTGCATCCAAGCGGGTTTTGAAGATCTCCAGAGAAGGAAACTCCACAACCTCTCTGGGCAGCGTGTTCCAGCGCTCTGTCACCTTCACTGTTAAGAAATTTTTCCTTAAGTTCATGTGCAACTTATGGTGCTTCAGTTTGTGGCCATTACCTTGTAGGGTGCATTAGCAGGGAAGGTAGGGGTTAAATAGCTAATGTAGAATAAGCTGAGTCTTAGAGCACAAGGACCCATGATAACTGGCAGAGTCCGGATGTCTTGCTCATGGCAGGGGCAGAACCCTTGATAGATGGCAGGGTCAGGATGCCCTGCTCATGGCAAGGTCTGGACCCTTGATAGGTGGCGGGGTTAGGGTGCCCTGCCCTCAATCAGGATGATAGGGGGGCTGCTTATCCAGATGTTTTAATTCAGCAAAATAGATAACATTAACAAGAATGCAAAACAGGAAAACGGGAGGGGGAACACTCTTGGGTAAGAACGGTATAAAAGAGGGACGCTCGAAGTGGTCGGGGTCCGTGGTGTGACCCCTGCGTGGGAAAGCCCGGACCCCAGCTAGCTGGTAATACTTATTATCTTTCTTCTATTAATAAAAGACAATATATCTATGGTGGTTGTCTCTCTCCCTGTCAGTTCAGATACCGGACCTAACATTTGGGGGCTCGTCCGGGAGCCGAATGCAGGGGAGGAGAAAGAGATAGAGAAAGATAATAAGTCAAGGGAGGCCTCAGGGGGTGAGAGTGAGCCGACAGAAATCCAGGTGGACGCACCGAAGGATAGTCGGCTGGAGTCTGAGGGAGACGTCCCTCAGACTCCCACGAGAAGGAAGGGTGGTTGGTTAGGTTGTTTGGGTACACCGTATCTCCTTGACGAAAGGAGACCGGTGTGGGAAGGGAGAATTCTGTTAATAATCGCCCTTACTGGTTTACTGGCAGTTGTATTAACTTTGGTTTTAAGCGACGAGCTTGATACAATGGGACAAGGGAAATCCACCCCTTTGTCATTTATGTTAAATCATTTTGGATATGTTAAACGTCGGGCACATAATTTGTCTGTAGAAGTGTATAAAAACCGATGGGAGGCATTTTGTAAAAGTGAGTGGCCAAGTTTTGATGTAGGCTGGCCGAGAGAGGGAAGTTTTGATTTAGAATTAATAAGGAGAGTAAAAGAGGTAATAATGAGACCTGGGTCAGAAGGACACCCAGATCAATTTCCATATATAATCACATGGGAGGATTTGGTTCTGTATCCACCCCCATGGCTGAAACCTCTTTTGGGGGAGGGTAGGAAAGACGGAAAAGTCGATATTTACGTAGTGAGAAAGGAAGGGAAAAAAGCAGTACTACCAGATTCGACCTTATATCCAGAAATATTAGACGAAGAAAGTAGGCATAACCCCCCCCCTTACGTACCTCTGCCCGAGGCACAAAGGGAGGCGAGTAGTAGTGATCAAAGAAGGGGGAGAAGGGAGAGAAGGGAAGATAGGGGTCCCGCATATAGGACACGATCTCATCAAAGAGAAGATGAAGAAGGAATATCAAGTACCACCCATGCCTTCCCAGTTAGAACGATTGGAACAACTGGGCCACAGGGACAGCGTACGTATCAATACTGGCCATTCTCTTCTAGCGATTTGTATAATTGGAAAAGTCAAAACCCCTCCTTTTCCGAGAAACCGGGGGCGTTAATTGATTTATTAGAATCCATCTTGTTTACGCACAACCCTACCTGGGATGACTGTCAGCAGCTTTTAAAAGTGCTGTTTACGACCGAAGAGCGTGAAAGGATCCTGACTGAGGCGCGAAAGTTGGTGCCGGGAGAGGACGGGAGACCCACCGGGCAGCAGAACCTTATCAATGAAGGATTCCCATTGGTAAGACCACCGTGGGATTTTGAACAACCTGAAGGTAGGGAGCGTCTCCGAATATACCGGCAAACGCTGATGGCTGGGTTGCGGGCGGCGGCGCGTAAACCTACTAACTTAGCAAAAGTAAATGCTGTTAGGCAGGAAGCCGAGGAAAGCCCTGCCGCTTTCTTAGAGAGAATATTAGAGGCGTTTAGACAATTCACTCCTTTAGATCCTATGAAGGAGGAGAATCGGGCAGCTGTCATCTTGGCATTTGTAAATCAAGCTGCACCAGATATAAGAAGGAAATTACAAAAGATTGAGAGGTTGGGGGAGCAAACCTTACAGGATCTTTTAAAGGTAGCAGAGAAAGTGTACAACAACAGGGAGACTCCAGAAGAAAAACAGGAGAGAATAAGAAGGGAGGATTGGAAACACCAGAGGAAAATGGCTAGGAGATTTTTTGAAGCAGGAGAAAAATCAGAGAGGCAAAGAAGGGGACCGCCACCCCCCAGAGGAACAGGGGTACGGTTAGGAAAGGATCAATGTGCAATTTGCAAAAAGAAAGGACACTGGAAAAATGAGTGTCCAGAAAAAGGAGAAAGGAGGCCACCTAGAGTACTGGTGGCAAAAGAAGATAGTGACTGAAGGGGCCGGGACTCGGAACCCTTCCCCGAGTCTTGGGTAGAATTAGAAATGGAAGGGAAACGTGTAAAATTTCTGGTAGACACAGGGGCTGAATACTCAGTAATAAATAAAGCAGCGGGGAAACTATCGACAAGGAAAGCTCGAGTACGAGGGGTAAATGGGAGTAAGGTATATCGGTGGACATCAGAAAGGAAGGTAGATGTAGCTAATAGACAAATCACGCATTCATTCTTGTATATACCGGAGAGTCCGGTACCCTTAATGGGCCGGGATCTCCTAACTAAATTGGGGGTAAGGATATATTTCGAGGACGATGGGGTAAAGATCAATGACCGGGAAGGACAACCGATACAGGTCCTGACTGTTAGATTAGAGGACGAATATAGACTGTATGAAGAGAGGAAGGAAGAAATTGGACCAGAAACTCAAAAATGGATGAGGGAACTCCCAGAAGTATGGGCAGAGAATTCGGGGATAGGAGAGGTTAAAGGGAAAACTCCTCTGGTCGTGGAATTAAAACCAGGAGCTCACCCGATTAGGGTTAAACAGTACCCAATGACCCCTGAAGCTCGACAAGGGATAGCGAAGCACATTAAAAGGTTACTGGAAGCTGGCATTCTGCGTAAATGCAAATCTCCGTGGAATACTCCTCTACTGCCAGTAAAGAAGCCCGGAGGAGATTTCAGGCCAGTTCAAGATCTGAGAGAAGTTAATAAAAGAGTGGAGGATGTGCATCCTACAATCCCGAATCCATACACTCTGTTAAGTACGATGCCACCAGATATGGGATGGTATACGGCTTTAGACTTAAAGGATGCCTTCTTTACCATCCCCCTGACAAAACAGAGCCAGGAAATGTTTGCTTTTGAATGGGAAGATCCCGAGAGCGGATATAAGGGTCAGTTAACTTGGACCCGATTACCACAAGGGTTCAAAAATTCACCGACTTTGTTTAATGAAATACTGCAGGAAGATTTGAGTGAATTCAGGAGACAGAATCCTAGTGTGAAATTGCTTCAGTATGTGGATGATCTGCTGCTAGCAGCAAGAACGAAAGAGGAGTGCGAGGAAGGTACGAGGAAGTTGTTGCAAGAATTGAATAAACTAGGATACCGAGTAAGTGCTAAGAAAGCTCAGCTATGTAGTCCTGAAGTAACATATCTGGGATATAAGATACGAGATGGTAGGAGATGGCTAACTGATGCCATGAAAGAGACTGTTCTTCGGATTCAGGAGCCCAGATCTCCAAGGGAGGTTCGAGAATTCTTGGGGACAGTAGGATACTGCCGTTTGTGGATACCTGGATTTGCAGAGAAAGCGAAACCTCTGTATGAGGTGAGTCGGGAGAAACCGGACTGGCAGTGGACAGAAGCTATGGGAAAATCTTTTGAGGAACTGAGATTAGCCCTGCTAGAGGCCCCTGCACTTGCACTCCCGGACCCAGCCAAGGATTTCCATTTATATGTGAGCGAAAGAGCGGGAATTGCTAAGGGAGTGCTAACTCAAAAACAAGGACCTTGGAAAAGGATAGTGGCGTACCTATCAAAGAAATTAGATCCAGTCGCCGCAGGGTGGCCCTCGTGCCTTAAAATCATTGCAGCCGTGGCAATGATGGTTAAGGACGCAGACAAACTCACGTTTGGGCAAAAACTGTATGTAACGGCTCCTCATTACGTAGAGGCATTACTCAAACAGCCGCCTGAAAGATGGATAACAAATGCTAGGCTGACTCATTACCAAGCCTTACTTTTAAACCCAGAAAGGATTATGTATACGTCCCCAACGACTTTAAATCCAGCCACTCTCCTACCTAACCCAGAATATGAAACACCTGTGCATAATTGTCAGGAGGTGTTAGCTGAAACTGCGACAGTGCGGGAAGATTTGAAGGATGAGCCGCTGCAAGGGGGAAAAGTGTGGTTTACAGATGGAAGTAGCTTGGTCGAGCAAGGAAAAAGAAGGGCGGGAGCTGCAGTGGTAAATCAGAAGGGAGAAATAGTTTGGAGCCAGCGTTTACCAGACGGCACTTCGGCTCAGAGAGCGGAACTGATAGCCTTGGCTAAGGCACTAGAAATGGCAGAAGGAGAGCGAGTGACGATTTATACAGATAGTCGCTACGCATATGGGACAGTGCATATACACGGAGCAATATACAGAGAAAGGGGATTTCTTACCTCCGCAGGAAAAGAAATCCGAAACAAAGAAGAGGTTTTGCACTTGCTGTCAGCTTTGCAGAAACCAAAAGCAGTGGCAATTGTGCATACCTTAGGACATCAGAAGAAAACCGATACGATAAGTAGAGGGAATGCAGCTGCAGATAGTGCAGCCCGGCGAGCTGCGTTAGAAGGACAAATACAAAGGGTACTAGCCCTGACTCACAACACTTTAAGAGAAGAAGAGGAAATTGGAGAGGATGAATACACCCCGGAGGAGAGGGAGTGGATTCAAAAGGTCGCAGAAAAGCAAAGTGCAGGAGAAGGACATTACGATACAGAAGGAAGAATGTTAATTCCTAAGCGGTTGGGACAGAAGATGGTGCAACAGTTACACAGTACCACACACTTGGGGGAAAGAAAAATGGGACTGTTAATAGAAAAGTTCGGGTTGAGATTCCAAGATCAGAGGAAAATATTAAGAGGGATAATAGAGGGGTGTCAAGCATGTCAGGAAATGAAACCATCGAGGGTCAGGAAGGTACATGAAGGTATAAGGGAAAGGGGTGGTGAGCCTGGAAGGCATTGGGAAGTAGACTTTACAGAAATAAAACCAGGTAAATACGGATATAGATATCTGTTGGTATTAGTAGACACCTTTTCAGGGTGGGTGGAGGCCTTTCCCACTAAGCAAGAAACAGCCCAGGTGGTAGCGAAAAAACTTTTGGAAGAAATAATCCCCAGATATGGGATACCGGTGAGCATCGGGTCTGATAATGGACCAGCTTTTGTGGCAAGGGTTACACAGGAATTAGCCCGAGCACTGGGAACCAACTGGAAATTGCATTGTGCCTATAATCCTCAAAGTTCGGGTCAGGTGGAAAGGATGAACAGAACCTTAAAGGAAACCCTTGCTAAGCTAGTAAAAGAGACTGAAGAGAACTGGGTAACAATGCTACCTTTTGCCCTATACCGGGTTCGGATAACTCCATATGTACTAGACTTTACACCATTTGAAATAATGTTTGGGACCCTACCCCCAGTATATCCGTTAGAGATAAGGAAGGGAATAACTAAAAACTCAGGAATGAGGAAAGAGATGCAGATCTTAAAAGAAATACAAGATGAGTTATTCCCATTACTACAAAACTGGTATAAAAGAAATCAGAAGGGGTCAGAAATGGATATCGAACCTGGAGATTGGGTGTGCGTAAAAAGGCATAACCCAAAAACATTAGAAAGCAGATGGAAGGGACCTTACGTAGTAATTTTAGTAACACCCACTGCCGTTAAGGTCGATGGAATAGGACATTGGATTCACCATTCCCACGTCCGGAAGCTAAACAAAGAAGAGCGGAAGAAAGCAGAGGAGTGGGAGGTCCGAAGGAATAGTAACAATCCTCTGAAATTGAAATTAATTAGGAAAAATGTACAGTAACACAATTTGGGTAATTATGGTCCTGCTAATTATGATTCTGAGGTGTTCTAATGGGATATACAACATAGAAGAGAGAAGTAATATGTGGGTGACTTGGGCAAATAACACAGGGAATCAGGAATTCTGCCTGTCCCTCATCACCGCTAGTAATCCATTCAGAACCTGCTTGTTTGGAAAGCCGGGATTTGATGACAACAGTTTTAAAAAGGTATCTACGGGAAACTGTTCAGGGGTAGTAAGTGCCTCGGAATGTGCCGCAAGGCTAATTAAGGGATTAAATACCTCATTGCCTTGGGACCCCCAAGAGCTCAATTTGATGGGGGCACAAGCAATTGGAAATAGTTCCAATAATTGGACCCAAATGTGTTTTATGTTTGGGGACAAGTTTTTTGGAGAAAAGGGAGGAGTGAGACTCCTGGCACAATGGAACATTATAATTAAAGGAGGCCCTAGGCCCCAATGGTGGAATGCTTCGGGTTGGACTGATGTATCTCCCGACCCAATATTCGACTGGCGTAAGACCATAGGAGGAGATGGAACCTTCGGTCCCATATATGCAAACGGGACATTCTGTGGGATAAATGGGACAGTCGATGGGTTACAAGAACGGTACCCTGAGGGATTACCCTTAGGAGCATATGGGGGGGATCCATCAGGACAGGTACATAATAGGACAGATTTACTATGGAATAATGATACCGCTAAGGCCTTGCCAGATGGAGTGTTTCTAATTTGTGGGGATAGAGCATGGCAGGGAATACCTAAGAATGCCTATGGGGGACCGTGTTATTTAGGGCAACTGGCAATGATAGCCCCGTCTAAAGCTAAGTTGTTAGCTATGAAGCAGGAACAAAGAAGGCAAAAGCGTTCCCTTGGTTTAACACCGGAATGTGATGATAATGTACAATTAATATCTGTAACCGCGCGGGTCGCCTTAGCTATCTTTGTGCCAGGAGCTGCAGCAGGAAATGCATTAAGGGAGCTTTCGAAGTTAGCCTGTTGGAGTGAGAAGCAAGCAAATGCGACAACCGAGGTATTGGAACAACTCCTGCTCGATCAGAACAGCCTGCGACACGCACTACTACAGGATAGGGCGGCTATAGACTTCTTGCTCCTCGCCCATGGACAGGGATGTGAGGAGTTTGAAGGACTTTGTTGTTTTAACCTGTCGGACCATAGCCAATCGATTCACCAACAATTGTGCTGGCTCAAGGAACACACTCAGAAGATAACACGGGAAGAAGGACTGATGGACGGATGGCTAGAGTCATTGTTTGGAGGGTTACCTGGGTGGATATCAGGACTGATAAAAGAAGGATTACGCGTATTTGTAATTCTGTTATTACTGTTACTGTGTATCTGTATAATGTGGAAATGTGTAATGGGGGTAATGGAAAAAGCTACAAATCGAGTTAATTCTATGCACATAATGTTCATGCGACAAACTCAGAAAGATCGAGAAAGGATTCTCTGATATTAGCAAAAGAAAAAGGGGGGAATGTAGGGTGCATTAGCAGGGAAGGTAGGGGTTAAATAGCTAATGTAGAATAAGCTGAGTCTTAGAGCACAAGGACCCATGATAACTGGCAGAGTCCGGATGTCTTGCTCATGGCAGGGGCAGAACCCTTGATAGATGGCAGGGTCAGGATGCCCTGCTCATGGCAAGGTCTGGACCCTTGATAGGTGGCGGGGTTAGGGTGCCCTGCCCTCAATCAGGATGATAGGGGGGCTGCTTATCCAGATGTTTTAATTCAGCAAAATAGATAACATTAACAAGAATGCAAAACAGGAAAACGGGAGGGGGAACACTCTTGGGTAAGAACGGTATAAAAGAGGGACGCTCGAAGTGGTCGGGGTCCGTGGTGTGACCCCTGCGTGGGAAAGCCCGGACCCCAGCTAGCTGGTAATACTTATTATCTTTCTTCTATTAATAAAAGACAATATATCTATGGTGGTTGTCTCTCTCTCCCTGTCAATTCGGATACCGGACCTAACAACCTCTAGTTCTGTCGGTGGCCACCAGGGAAAAGAGGCCAGCACCATCCTCCTCACTGCCTCCCTTGAGGTACTTATATACACTGATTAGATCCCCTCTCAGCCTTCTCTTCTCCAGGCTGAACAGGCCCAGCTCCCTCAGCGTCTCCTCATGGGGCAGATGTTCCAGGCCCCTGATCATCCTTGTGGCCCTGCGCTGGACTCTCTCCAGCAGCTCCACATCTCTCTTGTACTGTGGAGCCCAGAACTGGACACAATACTCCAGATGCGGCCTCACCAGGGCTCAGTAGAGGGGCAGGATCACCGCCCTCGACCTGCTGGAGATGCTCTTCTTAATGCACCCTAGGATCCCATTGGCCGTCTTGGCCACAAGGGCACACTGCTGCCTCATGGTCAACTTATCCTCCACCATGACGCCCAGGTCCCTCTCTGCAGAGCTGCTCTCCAGAAGGTCGGTCCCCAGCCTGTGCTGGTGTCTGGGGTTTTTCCTCCCCAGCTGCAGAACCTTGCACTTGGCCTTGTTGAATTGCATGAGGTTTTTCACCGCCCAGTTGTCCAGTCTGTCCAGGTCCCTCTGGATGGCAGCGCAGCCCTCTGGGGTATTGGCTACTTCTCCCAGTTCGTAATCATCAGCAAACTTGCTGAGGGAGCACTCTGTGCCTTCATCCAGGTCATTGATGAATAAACTGAACAGGACTGGACCAAGGACTGACCCCTGGGGGACCCCGCTAGCTACAGGCCTCCAACCAGACTCGGCACCGCAGATCACCACCCTCTGAGCTCTGCCATCCAGCCAGTTCCTAATCCACCTCACTGTGCACTCATCTATCCCACACTTCCAGAGCTTGCCTAGGAGGATGTTGTGACGGATGGTGTCAGAAGCCTTGGTGAAGTCGAGAAAGGCAACATCCACCGCTCTCCCCTCATCTATCCAGCTGGTCATTCCATCATAGAAGGCTATCAGATTAGTCAAGCAAGATTTCCCCTTGGTGAATCCATGCTGACTACTCCTGAGCACCTTCTTGTCCTCCACGTGCCCGGAGACAACAGCCAGTATGAGCCGTTCCATCACTTTTCCGGGGACAGAGGTGAGGCTCACTGGCCTGGAGTTGCCTGGATCCTCCTTCTTGCCTTTTTTGAAGACTGGCGTGACATTGGCCTTCTTCCAGTCTTCTGGCACCTCCCCCATTCTCCAGCATCTTTGAAAGATGCTGAAGAGTGGCTTAGCTATGACATCTGCCATCTCCCGCAGCACTCTGGGGTGCATCCCATCAGGGCCCATGGATTTGTGGGTATCGAGTTTCCTTAGGTGCTCTCTGACCCAATCTTCCTCTACTCAGGGGGAGTCTTCCTCTCTCCAGGCTTCTTCTCTTGTCCCTAGGGCCTGGGGCTCTAAAGGGCTGCCCTTGGTAAACACCAAAGCAAAGAGGGCATTCAGCAAATCTGCTTTTTCTGTGTTATTTGTAACCAGGGTGCCCATCCCGTTCACCAGCGGACCCACGTTTTCCCTGCTCTTCCTTTTGCTGAGAAGCGGCTGGCCGTGCTGCGGCGGCTCTGGGTGCTCACCGTGCTGGGGCTCCAGTTCGTCTTCGAGCTGCTGCTGTGCCACAAGCTGGCAGAGGGCACGCGCGAGCTCTGGTACGGGCTGGTCATGGCGCCCGTCTTCATCCAGCTGCAGCTGCTGCTGCTCCGCGCCTGCCGCGTGAACTGAGGGGCGACGCGGATGGCTGGGGACTGACCTTCTGGAGAGCAGCTCTGCGGAGAAAGACCTGGGTGTCATGGTGGACGACAAGTTGACCATGAGGCAGCAGTGTGCCCTCGTGGCCAAGAAGGCCAATGGGATCCTGGGGTGCATTAAGAGTGTCTCCAGCAGGTCGAGGGAGGTGATCCTGCCCCTCTACTCAGCCCTGGTGAGGCCTCATCTGGAGTATTGTGTCCAGTTCTGGGCTCCACAGTATAAGAGGGATGTGGAGCTGCTGGAGAGAGTCCAGCGCAGGGCCACAAGGATGATCAGGGGCCTGGAACATCTGCCCTACGAGGAGAGGCTGAGGGAGCTGGGTCTGTTCAGCCTGGAGAAGAGAAGGCTGAGAGGGGATCTAATCAGTGTATATAAGTACCTCAAGGGAGGGAGTGCAGAGGATGGTGCTGGTCTCTTTTCCCTGGTGGCCACCGACAGAACTAGAGGTAATGGCCACAAACTGAAGCACCAAAAGTTCCACAGGAACTTAAGGAAAAATTTCTTAACAGTAAGGTGACAGAGCACTGGAACAGGCTGCCCAGAGAGGTTGTGGAGTCTCCTTCCCTGGAGATCTTCAAAACCCGCTTGGACGCATTCCTGTGCCACGTGCTTTAGGTGACCCTGCGTGTGCAAGGGGGTTGGACTAGATGATCTCTAGAGGTCCCTTCCAACCCTATGCATTCTATGATTCTATGGGCCGGCCCCAGCCCCAGCTCCAGCCCCGGCCAGGATGGGCACGAGGTGCCGGGGGCTGCGGCCCAGAGCGGAGCCGCTGCGGAGCAGCCGCGTCAGGACGGGGCAGCGCTGAGCCCCGAGCAGCAGGCGCGGGGCCCGGGGGCCTGCGCTGGCCTTAGCGCCAGGCTTCACTCCAGCCACGGCGATTCTGATATCTCCGCAAAGGCCCCGTTTGTGCCGCGTCGCCAACGTCGGCCTGGCTCGGCTCTCGTGTGAATGTGTCCTGATGTGCAGGCCCTGTTGGACGGGCCAGTGAATGTAAAGCAAAACTGTACAGATGGGGGAATTATACACATACAGCTCCTTGTTTCTTGTTGTTGTTTATTTTCCCCCGGAAAGTTTCTGTACTGAAACCTGCCGCCTGGAGTAAGAATTCTTTGGGGGTTGTTTATGTGCTGTCGGCACCTGTGTAAACCTCAAGCTGCTGCCAGCCTGAAACAGAGAAGCTGCTGCTTGTCCTGAGCAGTCCGAGGCCATGATCTTAACACCGATTTCTGCAGTTCTACTCCAATGTGTTCCCGTTTCTCCTGTCCCCTCCCCGAGTGGCACTTCCTGCCCTCAGGGTGCCAGCAAGGTTGTCTCACGGATTGTGCTGGGAGGCAGAGGGAGCTGGTGCATGGTGTTGAACAGAAATGCAGTTTTTAGTGTTGTAGGCCTATTCCCCAAGGTAGTGCTAAGGGTGTTGGGAGGGCCAAGAGAAGGGGCAGAGTAGGAGCAGCTGCTGCTGCTCCTGAAGACAGTTTCTCTGGGTCACAGCTTTGGTGGGAAACACTCCTCGACCGTCTAGAAATGAGCCAGGCTGAATGAGGGGGCTTTAGTCTTTCGAGGGGACTTGGAGATCAGCAAGTTACCGTGAGTTTCACAAAGTAAAGATGCTTCAGTGTCATTTAGCTGCAGCTGTGAGGCTGTTCGGGACTATGGATCCCTCACCTACCTGTGAGACAACGAACGTTACTCTGGTGCACAGAGGCAACTTTGTGCTGGATTTGGGGACAATGATGGTTGCAAGAAACCTCCTGCAGTCGTGGGCTTCCCCGCTGAGCTCCGCAGCCCTCGGTGACCCTTTGCTACCTGTGCTGGCTCTGCCCCTTCACAAAGTTACTCTGTGCCTCTGCTGGGACGTGTCCTCTCTGGAACGTGTGGACAGACGTGGTGCCGGGTAGAGCTGCCTGGCCAGGCAGAGCAGGGCGAATGTGACCCTAGGAGGACAGGCTTGGAAGCCACAGGGAGCCGCTGCAGCCAGAGCAGTGACCCCATAGAACAGACCCTGCGGAGTGCCACCGAGTTCAGCTGGGGCTATGCGGCACATGCAGCGCTCCAGCCGAGCAGCAGTGGATGGGTGGAGAAGCCACCCTGGTGGCTTAGAGCTTGTGTCCTCCAGAAATGGGCCGAGCCGAGAGGTTCTAGGCAGGGGGATGGTGTCTGAGGGCACAGGCAGAGACAGCAGCAGCGAAGCTGTGAACACGACCATGTGCGAGTCCCTTGGCAGCACTCTGGGGCAGGGCAGGACCATGTCCATGGGGCTGATGGCCCCAGCGTTGTAGGATCCTCTGATGATCATGAAATAAGTGATTGGCTTCCTTTTCTTGACAGCCCTCGGGCATGAGGCGGACATTTTCCCTATGTGATGGGGATTGTCCCTTCACAGGGAATCTGCTACAGCCAGGTTGTGACAGAAAGGGGTCTGATCCAGGAGGAGGCCAGGGCTGACAGCGAGGGACTTAGTCCCCAGTGTGTGGTGTGACCTGGCTCCCCACCGGCCTCTGCTCAGCTCAACTGTGGCTGCAGCCCTGGCCCGGGGACACTCAATGGTCTGTCCTGGCCTCAGGGTGTGGAGCTGAAAAGGGCCAGGAGCAGCTCAGAGACAGCTCTGGCTGCTGCCAGGAGATGGAGGCAGTGGGGGCTGCCTCTGCTCAGGGCCCCGGCCCCCTCCTTGCACGGCCATCCTTCCTTTTCCAACCGCATCCTGCTTCTGGTTGGAATCAAACCTGCTCTCAAAACCCCGGCTGCTCTGCGGGCAATTCCAGGGCAGGGGATATGACCAAGGTTGCTCTTTAAGAGGTGACAGATTCGTAAGGGCAATGTGAAAAGTGGCACGTGTGGTGTCATCATGACAACGTGCAACTGCTCAATGCCCACGTGAGGTAACCTAGAGAAGCTCAAAATTCCAGAACTCTGCCTGAGTTCTGTTGACAGGTATCTACGAGCGACTGACAGCACAAAGAGGACAAGTAAGTTGGTTTTCCCCATCTTCACTGTTGCCTGTGAGCAATCCTGGCTCCATCCCTCGCTGCCCGTGTGTGCGTGCCGGGCAGTGCGCAGGCGTGACAGTGCAGGCAGGTGAGAGGAGCCCACTGACCTCGAGATACCCACAGCTTCCTTGAGGAGAGGGCCAACGTGGAGGCCGCTTTCGGGAACGGCCTCCTTGCAGCTTTAACTCATCAACGCTCTTCCCAGTGCGTCACATCCAAGCAATTTCTCTCTTTCTGTGTTGACCTTTGCAGGGTCCTTTGCCAGGATGGCCATTAAAAAGAGCCGTCTGATCTCTGTTGTTCTGGCGTTACTGCTCCTGGAGTCATTCATTGCCCGTCAGCTGGTCTTGTTCAAGGTCAGCTTGTCACCCGAGGCCAAGGTGAGCAGCACTGCAGAGCAGACATGTGGCACAGATGCTCCATGAGACAAGAGCTCATGTTAGGGCTTTGGAGTGTGTGGGGCTCGCTAGGATGAGTCTTGCAGGTGTGAGTCTTCTCCAGCCATGCCAAAATGCAGGCAGAAGAGAGAAGGCAGGGGCCCTGAAAGAGCCTTGCTGGAGCTGGGGCCAGCATGGGCCAGGCTGATCGAGCCCTCTGGCTGACTCTGAGCCCTTCATCTCAGACTCAAGACCAGACCTTGAAGGGCCCTGTCCTGTCACTGCTCTGCTCGACCATGCTTGAGACTGCCATAGCTTTGGGAGGGTCTCCGCTTTAAGAGCAATAAGAGCTGCTCTTTGGGACACCCTCTTGGGGACATCTTAGCTTTGACAAAGTGACCAGTCTCCTGGCAGGGCTGGGCTCCAGCCCCACCATCCCTGCTGCTCTTCCAGCCAGCCACGAGCTCTTCATTTGTGCTTCCAGGTGGACCGAGGGATGGACGCCGGCTCGTCCCACCCCACTCTGTTCATCATCAAAAGGGAGACAGGTGATGAGAACAACATGGCTGAGATCAGGCAGAGCTTTTTCTGTAATGTGCAGGGTCAGTATCCCCTCTGCGGTGGCCTTGATGCTGCCCTGGGGGTGTGTGTGTGTCTGTATGGCAGCTGGGGTGGCCTCATTTCCCTTTCCTTAGTGTGCCAAAGCGGGGCGTTTCTCATCCGAGTGACCTGACTCTCTTCCAGGGCCAGGCACATCAAGCTATGCCAACGATACTGCGAAAGCTCTGGAGTCCCTAAGAGAGTGGCTGGACAGAGCTCTGAAGGCCATTGCCACTGAGAAAGGGAGAGAGGTAGCAGCTTTTCTTGGAGCACCAGCAGGCAGCAGGCTCCTGAGGTACTTGGCAGGCCCTGAGGAGAAGGGGAGGTGGCCAAGCTGCAGGCAGCTGCCAGCAGCCTGGCTAATGCGGCATCCTGCACGGGGCCGGCTGCGCCGAGCTCCCCAGCTGCCCTGAGCAAGGGAGCCCTGGCAGGAAGACAGCACAGTGGGGAGCCATGGCAGGACCTGAGCTGTACTGGCCCCTGTGCTGGGCCCTGGGGGCCCAGAGACAGACGCTGGCCTTTTTGGGAGCCCACGAGCGCCAAGGATGCTGCTCTGCTTCTTGCCAAGCGGGAAATGCTCCGTGCTCTTGCTTTGCTCTTCCTTCTTCCTGCAACATAAGGCAGTGGTTCCCACCAGGGCACGCACTTTCTGCAGACGTGGTTGGGTGCTGGTAGGGGAGTGTGTTCAAGGTAGAATGCCAAAGGGCTGTTCTGCCACCTCATCTTGCTTTTCCCTAGGAAAAGCAAGGAGCACCTTGTACAAGCTAGAGAGCAGCAAACATCATTTCACAGCAACTGCTCAGGACCAAACGCTGCAATCTGTGAAAGTAGGAGGAAGCCAACTGCTTCCTTGGGTTCTCTGCATTGGGATTATTTCACTGCATTTGTTTCTTGAATTTTGGATGCTTCTTAGGCAAAAGAACAACTCATCAGCAGATGAAAGCATGGAGGGAATTGCTAAGAGCATGAAGGATTTTGCCATGGATTTCCACGGGGTTGGAATCATCACACGGCAAGAGGAAAGAGCTTATGGCTGGATCAGCGTCACCTACCTAATCTATTCCTTCCCTGAGGTGAGAGAAGGCTGAAACAGCCACCCCTTCTTTGCACTGGGTGCTTGTTGGTTTGTGTGGTTGTTCCTTTCTTTCTTTTGGATCTTTCTTACCTTTTTAAACTCACTTAGCACAGAAGGAAAAGTCTGGGTCTTTGCACCTCAGGAATGATGTAGGAGAAGGAATTCTTTTATTAGGCTAAAGTGCAAGGGGAGGGAGAGAGCAGGGATGAGGGTTTTGCAGCTAAAAGATCAGGGCACATCCCCATGCCGTGTGGACACAGGGAAGAAAACCCCATGCTAACTAACACCGAGCACATCTGGAAAAGCCAAGGCCAACCCGTGCCCTCAAGGACATCCCTTCTGCTTTATTCTGTTTGGCTCTGATCCAATCCAGTTGTGCTCTGGGAACCAGCTCACACATTTCCCCCTCCCTGCCCGCCAACGGCCACACCCCCCCCCCCAAAAAAAAAAAAAAAAAAAACAGCTGCCTTAAATGGGAGGAGAATGTGACTTGCACCCAGGACATAGGGCTGTCTTGGGATCCTCTTTCTGTCCTGTCTCATCCTGGCAGAACTCCTGCTAACACGCAGATGTGCAGCTCAGCCCCGTGGCCAAGGCTCGTGGAGACCTCCTGCCTGGGGACACGCGCTGTGCCTGTGCCAGGCCTGGCACGCAGGGCCCCAGTGCTGCTAGGGGCATCTCTGTGCTAGAGCTGTCCTCACGATGCCCCCCTCTCTCCTTTGGCAGGCCGGGAGCACGGACGTCGGCTGGAGTCTGGGCTACGCGCTGGAGGTCGCCAACACCGTCCCACAGGAGGTGCTGCACTTGGTGTGGAAAAAACCCTCCGTGCGCGCTGCAGCCGTGGCCTTCGTGGGTCTCATTGTCGTGCACACGCAATGGCCATGTAGGAGCTGGGCTGCATCTCTAAAAGAGTAGGAGGGCATCGAGGCTGGACGGCTGACTTGGGCAGGGTGACTTATAAATATATAAATTAACTTATAAAACTTATAAATATATAAATTCATAAATATATAAAATATATTATAATAAATAGATAAATATTATAGAAATTATATTATAATAAATAAATAAATACATAATATAGAAATAAATGGCATTCTAAAGAATGCCTCCCAGAATGCATTAAAGAAATTCTCGTTCTTTTGCTCTTGAATCAAAAGGATTTTAATGTTGTTCGTTCCAGGTAAGGGGGGGTGCCGATGGTGGGAGCTGAGCCAAGGGCCCAGAACAAGGGCCTTGGCCATGGGGAGGTGCTCTGCAAAATGCAGCTCAGTCCCTGGTGTGTGGTGTGACCTGGCTCCGCACCGGCCTCTGCTCAGGTCGCCTGTGGCTGCAGCCCTGGCCCGGGGACGCTCAATGGCCTGTCCTGGCCTCAGAGTGTGGAGCTGAAAACCCAGCCTGGGAGCACCCCATTTCCCGGTCCTTGTGCACCCTCAGCTGTGACTGGGAGCCCGGCACAGGCCACTGGGATTTCATTCCTGCTGTGGGTGCCACTGTCTGCTGAAGGGCACAGAGCAGCAGAGCAGTGGAAGAGGGAGGACAGGAGATGAGAAGGCTGAGCCGAACAGCAGGGAGCAGGAGGCAGCAAAGCCTCTGACTCAGGAGGGGACACAAACGCAGGGACAGCGACCCACATTCCAGCTCCTTTTCCCGCCCCCACCGCGCTCCCAGCCTTTCCACGGCCGCGCTCCCGCCGGCGGCTGCCGCTCCGGGCACTGTCCCCTTGCCCGGGACGGCAGAGCTGCTGCAGCCCCAGGGCCCGGCACACGGCCGCACTCGCAGCTATGGCCGCCCCCGGCGCAGAGCCCCCGGGCGCTGCCCCCGCCGCCCGCACCCGCTGCCCGCAGGGGAAGGGGCTTCGCGCTGCCAGGGATGCGCTCCAGGCGCCTGCGGAACCGGGAACCGGGGAAGCGGGAACCACTGCGGGAAGGGGGAGCTGGGGATTGCGGTCCCGGCCATGCGGGAACCAGAGCTCGGGGGCACCACGGACAGGGGCTCACGGGGACTGGGGGGAAGCGGGGACGGAGGCACCGTGGGAAGCAGGAAGAGAGTGACGGGAGCAGCACGGCAAGGACGGACCGGGGACGGGAGGGACCGGGGGAAGGAGGAATCGGGGACCGGGGAAAGGGGGAATCGGGGACACGGGGACCGGGCAATCGCGGTCCCAGCGACACCGGCGCTGGAACCGGGAGTGAGGAGAGCGCCCCGCGCCGGGAGCCACGGAGCTGCCGCTGACGTCATCACCCGGCACCGAGCGACGTCCCCGCCGCAGTGAGGCGCTCAGCAGCCCCCGCCGACGGCCTCAGCACCTACTTCAGCACCATCGTGTCTGTGCGGCTCTGCTGGGATGGCGAGAACCACAGAATCACAGAACGCTGAAGGTTGGAAGGGACCTCTGGAGGTCATCTAGTCCAACCCCCTGCACACGCAGGGTTGCCTAGAGCACGTGGCACAGGACTGCATCCAAGCGGGTTTTGAAGATCTCCAGGGAAGGAGACTCCACAACCTCTCTGGGCAGCCTGTTCCAGCGCTCTGTCACCTTCACTGTTAAGAAATTTTTCCTTAAGTTCATGTGCAACTTATGGTGCTTCAGTTTGTGGCCATTACCTCTAGTTCTGTCGGTGGCCACCAGGGAAAAGAGGCCAGCACCATCCTCCTCACTGCCTCCCTTGAGGTACTTATAGACACTGCTCAGGTCCCCTCTCAGCCTTCTCTTCTCCAGGCTGAACAGACCCAGCTCCCTCAGCCTCTCCTCATGGGGCAGATGTTCCAGGCCCCTGATCATCCTTGTGGCCCTGCGCTGGACTCTCTCCAGCAGCTCCACATCTCTCTTGTACTGTGGAGCCCAGAACTGGACACAATACTCCAGATGCAGCCTCACCAGGGCTGAGTAGAGGGGCAGGATCACCGCCCTCGACCTGCTGGAGATGCTCTTCTTAATGCATCCTAGGATCCCATTGGCCTTCTTGGCCACAAGGGCACACTGCTGCCTCATGGTCAACTTATCCTCCACCATGACGCCCAGGTCCCTCTCTGCAGAGCTGCTCTCCAGAAGGTCGGTCCCCAGCCTGTGCTGGTGTCTGGGGTTTTTCCTCCCCAGCTGCAGAACCTTGCACTTGGCCTTGTTGAATTGCATGAGGTTTTTCACCGCCCAGTTGTCCAGTCTGTCCAGGTCCCTCTGGATGGCAGCGCAGCCCTCTGGGGTATTGGCTACTTCTCCCAGTTCGTAATCATCAGCAAACTTGCTGAGGGAGCACTCTGTGCCTTCATCCAGGTCATTGATGAATAAACTGAACAGGACTGGACCAAGGACTGACCCCTGGGGGACCCTGCTAGCTACAGGCCTCCAACCAGACTCAGCACCGCTGATCACCACCCTCTGAGCTCTGCCATCCAGCCAGTTCCTAATCCACCTCACTGTGCACTCATCTATCCCACACTTCCAGAGCTTGCCTAGGAGGATGTTGTGAGGGACGGTGTCAGAAGCCTTGGTGAAGTCGAGACAGACGACATCCACTGCTCTCCCCTCATCTATCCAGCTGGTCATTCCATCATAGAAGGCTATCAGATTAGTCAAGCAAGATTTCCCCTTGGTGAATCCATGCTGACTACTCCTGAGCACCTTCTTGTCCTCCACGTGCCCGGAGACAACAGCCAGTATGAGCCGTTCCATCACTTTTCCGGGGACAGAGGTGAGGCTCACTGGCCTGGAGTTGCCTGGATCCTCCTTCTTGCCTTTTTTGAAGACTGGCGTGACATTGGCCTTCTTCCAGTCTTCTGGCACCTCCCCCATTCTCCAGCATCTTTGAAAGATGCTGAAGAGTGGCTTAGCTATGACATCTGCCATCTCCCGCAGCACTCTGGGGTGCATCCCATCAGGGCCCATGGATTTGTGGGTATCGAGTTTCCTTAGGTGCTCTCTGACCCAATCTTCCTCTACTCAGGGGGAGTCTTCCTCTCTCCAGGCTTCTTCTCTTGTCCCTAGGGCCTGGGGCTCTAAAGGGCTGCCCTTGGTAAACACCAAAGCAAAGAGGGCATTCAGCAAATCTGCTTTTTCTGTGTTATTTGTAACCAGGGTGCCCATCCCGTTCACCAGCGGACTCACGTTTTCCCTGATCTTCCTTTTGCTGAGAAGCGGCTGGCCGTGCTGCGGCGGCTCTGGGTGCTCACCGTGCTGGGGCTCCAGTTCGTCTTCGAGCTGCTGCTGTGCCACAAGCTGGCAGAGGGCACGCGCGAGCTCTGGTACGGGCTGGTCATGGCGCCCGTCTTCATCCAGCTGCAGCTGCTGCTGCTCCGCGCCTGCCGCGTGAACTGAGGGGCGACGCGGATGGCTGGGGACTGACCTTCTGGAGAGCAGCTCTGCGGAGAAAGACCTGGGTGTCATGGTGGACGACAAGTTGACCATGAGGCAGCAGTGTGCCCTCGTGGCCAAGAAGGCCAATGGGATCCTGGGGTGCATTAAGAGTGTCTCCAGCAGGTCGAGGGAGGTGATCCTGCCCCTCTACTCAGCCCTGGTGAGGCCTCATCTGGAGTATTGTGTCCAGTTCTGGGCTCCACAGTATAAGAGGGATGTGGAGCTGCTGGAGAGAGTCCAGCGCAGGGCCACAAGGATGATCAGGGGCCTGGAACATCTGCCCTACGAGGAGAGGCTGAGGGAGCTGGGTCTGTTCAGCCTGGAGAAGAGAAGGCTGAGAGGGGATCTAATCAGTGTATATAAGTACCTCAAGGGAGGGAGTGCAGAGGATGGTGCTGGTCTCTTTTCCCTGGTGGCCACCGACAGAACTAGAGGTAATGGCCACAAACTGAAGCACCAAAAGTTCCACAGGAACTTAAGGAAAAAATTCTTAACAGTAAGGTGACAGAGCACTGGAACAGGCTGCCCAGAGAGGTTGTGGAGTCTCCTTCCCTGGAGATCTTCAAAACCCGCTTGGACGCATTCCTGTGCCACGTGCTTTAGGTGACCCTGCGTGTGCAAGGGGGTTGGACTAGATGATCTCTAGAGGTCCCTTCCAACCCTATGCATTCTATGATTCTATGGGCCGGCCCCAGCCCCAGCTCCAGCCCCGGCCAGGATGGGCACGAGGTGCCGGGGGCTGCGGCCCAGAGCGGAGCCGCTGCGGAGCAGCCGCGTCAGGACGGGGCAGCGCTGAGCCCCGAGCAGCAGGCGCGGGGCCCGGGGGCCTGCGCTGGCCTTAGCGCCAGGCTTCACTCCAGCCACGGCGATTCTGATATCTCCGCAAAGGCCCCGTTTGTGCCGCGTCGCCAACGTCGGCCTGGCTCGGCTCTCGTGTGAATGTGTCCTGATGTGCAGGCCCTGTTGGACGGGCCAGTGAATGTAAAGCAAAACTGTACAGATGGGGGAATTATACACATACAGCTCCTTGTTTCTTGTTGTTGTTTATTTTCCCCCGGAAAGTTTCTGTACTGAAACCTGCCGCCTGGAGTAAGAATTCTTTGGGGGTTGTTTATGTGCTGTCGGCACCTGTGTAAACCTCAAGCTGCTGCCAGCCTGAAACAGAGAAGCTGCTGCTTGTCCTGAGCAGTCCGAGGCCATGATCTTAACACCGATTTCTGCAGTTCTACTCCAATGTGTTCCCGTTTCTCCTGTCCCCTCCCCGAGTGGCACTTCCTGCCCTCAGGGTGCCAGCAAGGTTGTCTCACGGATTGTGCTGGGAGGCAGAGGGAGCTGGTGCATGGTGTTGAACAGAAATGCAGTTTTTAGTGTTGTAGGCCTATTCCCCAAGGTAGTGCTAAGGGTGTTGGGAGGGCCAAGAGAAGGGGCAGAGTAGGAGCAGCTGCTGCTGCTCCTGAAGACAGTTTCTCTGGGTCACAGCTTTGGTGGGAAACACTCCTCGACCGTCTAGAAATGAGCCAGGCTGAATGAGGGGGCTTTAGTCTTTCGAGGGGACTTGGAGATCAGCAAGTTACCGTGAGTTTCACAAAGTAAAGATGCTTCAGTGTCATTTAGCTGCAGCTGTGAGGCTGTTCGGGACTATGGATCCCTCACCTACCTGTGAGACAACGAACGTTACTCTGGTGCACAGAGGCAACTTTGTGCTGGATTTGGGGACAATGATGGTTGCAAGAAACCTCCTGCAGTCGTGGGCTTCCCCGCTGAGCTCCGCAGCCCTCGGTGACCCTTTGCTACCTGTGCTGGCTCTGCCCCTTCACAAAGTTACTCTGTGCCTCTGCTGGGACGTGTCCTCTCTGGAACGTGTGGACAGACGTGGTGCCGGGTAGAGCTGCCTGGCCAGGCAGAGCAGGGTGAATGTGACCCTAGGAGGACGGGCTTGGAAGCCACAGGGAGCCGCTGCAGCCAGAGCAGTGACCCCATAGAACAGACCCTGCGGAGTGCCACCGAGTTCAGCTGGGGCTATGCGGCACATGCAGCGCTCCAGCCGAGCAGCAGTGGATGGGTGGAGAAGCCACCCTGGTGGCTTAGAGCTTGTGTCCTCCAGAAATGGGCCAAGCCGAGAGGTTCTAGGCAGGGGGATGGTGTCTGAGGGCACAGGCAGAGACAGCAGCAGCGAAGCTGTGAACACGACCATGTGCGAGTCCCTTGGCAGCACTCTGGGGCAGGGCAGGACCATGTCCATGGGGCTGATGGCCCCAGCGTTGTAGGATCCTCTGATGATCATGAAATAAGTGATTGGCTTCCTTTTCTTGACAGCCCTCGGGCATGAGGCGGACATTTTCCCTATGTGATGGGGATTGTCCCTTCACAGGGAATCTGCTACAGCCAGGTTGTGACAGAAAGGGGTCTGATCCAGGAGGAGGCCAGGGCTGACAGCGAGGGACTTAGTCCCCAGTGTGTGGTGTGACCTGGCTCCCCACCGGCCTCTGCTCAGCTCAACTGTGGCTGCAGCCCTGGCCCGGGGACACTCAATGGTCTGTCCTGGCCTCAGGGTGTGGAGCTGAAAAGGGCCAGGAGCAGCTCAGAGACAGCTCTGGCTGCTGCCAGGAGATGGAGGCAGTGGGGGCTGCCTCTGCTCAGGGCCCCGGCCCCCTCCTTGCACGGCCATCCTTCCTTTTCCAACCGCATCCTGCTTCTGGTTGGAATCAAACCTGCTCTCAAAACCCCGGCTGCTCTGCGGGCAATTCCAGGGCAGGGGATATGACCAAGGTTGCTCTTTAAGAGGTGACAGATTCGTAAGGGCAATGTGAAAAGTGGCACGTGTGGTGTCATCATGACAACGTGCAACTGCTCAATGCCCACGTGAGGTAACCTAGAGAAGCTCAAAATTCCAGAACTCTGCCTGAGTTCTGTTGACAGGTATCTACGAGCGACTGACAGCACAAAGAGGACAAGTAAGTTGGTTTTCCCCATCTTCACTGTTGCCTGTGAGCAATCCTGGCTCCATCCCTCGCTGCCCGTGTGTGCGTGCCGGGCAGTGCGCAGGCGTGACAGTGCAGGCAGGTGAGAGGAGCCCACTGACCTCGAGATACCCACAGCTTCCTTGAGGAGAGGGCCAACGTGGAGGCCGCTTTCGGGAACGGCCTCCTTGCAGCTTTAACTCATCAACGCTCTTCCCAGTGCGTCACATCCAAGCAATTTCTCTCTTTCTGTGTTGACCTTTGCAGGGTCCTTTGCCAGGATGGCCATTAAAAAGAGCCGTCTGATCTCTGTTGTTCTGGCGTTACTGCTCCTGGAGTCATTCATTGCCCGTCAGCTGGTCTTGTTCAAGGTCAGCTTGTCACCCGAGGCCAAGGTGAGCAGCACTGCAGAGCAGACATGTGGCACAGATGCTCCATGAGACAAGAGCTCATGTTAGGGCTTTGGAGTGTGTGGGGCTCGCTAGGATGAGTCTTGCAGGTGTGAGTCTTCTCCAGCCATGCCAAAATGCAGGCAGAAGAGAGAAGGCAGGGGCCCTGAAAGAGCCTTGCTGGAGCTGGGGCCAGCATGGGCCAGGCTGATCGAGCCCTCTGGCTGACTCTGAGCCCTTCATCTCAGACTCAAGACCAGACCTTGAAGGGCCCTGTCCTGTCACTGCTCTGCTCGACCATGCTTGAGACTGCCATAGCTTTGGGAGGGTCTCCGCTTTAAGAGCAATAAGAGCTGCTCTTTGGGACACCCTCTTGGGGACATCTTAGCTTTGACAAAGTGACCAGTCTCCTGGCAGGGCTGGGCTCCAGCCCCACCATCCCTGCTGCTCTTCCAGCCAGCCACGAGCTCTTCATTTGTGCTTCCAGGTGGACCGAGGGATGGACGCCGGCTCGTCCCACCCCACTCTGTTCATCATCAAAAGGGAGACAGGTGATGAGAACAACATGGCTGAGATCAGGCAGAGCTTTTTCTGTAATGTGCAGGGTCAGTATCCCCTCTGCGGTGGCCTTGATGCTGCCCTGGGGGTGTGTGTGTGTCTGTATGGCAGCTGGGGTGGCCTCATTTCCCTTTCCTTAGTGTGCCAAAGCGGGGCGTTTCTCATCCGAGTGACCTGACTCTCTTCCAGGGCCAGGCACATCAAGCTATGCCAACGATACTGCGAAAGCTCTGGAGTCCCTAAGAGAGTGGCTGGACAGAGCTCTGAAGGCCATTGCCACTGAGAAAGGGAGAGAGGTAGCAGCTTTTCTTGGAGCACCAGCAGGCAGCAGGCTCCTGAGGTACTTGGCAGGCCCTGAGGAGAAGGGGAGGTGGCCAAGCTGCAGGCAGCTGCCAGCAGCCTGGCTAATGCGGCATCCTGCACGGGGCCGGCTGCGCCGAGCTCCCCAGCTGCCCTGAGCAAGGGAGCCCTGGCAGGAAGACAGCACAGTGGGGAGCCATGGCAGGACCTGAGCTGTACTGGCCCCTGTGCTGGGCCCTGGGGGCCCAGAGACAGACGCTGGCCTTTTTGGGAGCCCACGAGCGCCAAGGATGCTGCTCTGCTTCTTGCCAAGCGGGAAATGCTCCGTGCTCTTGCTTTGCTCTTCCTTCTTCCTGCAACATAAGGCAGTGGTTCCCACCAGGGCACGCACTTTCTGCAGACGTGGTTGGGTGCTGGTAGGGGAGTGTGTTCAAGGTAGAATGCCAAAGGGCTGTTCTGCCACCTCATCTTGCTTTTCCCTAGGAAAAGCAAGGAGCACCTTGTACAAGCTAGAGAGCAGCAAACATCATTTCACAGCAACTGCTCAGGACCAAACGCTGCAATCTGTGAAAGTAGGAGGAAGCCAACTGCTTCCTTGGGTTCTCTGCATTGGGATTATTTCACTGCATTTGTTTCTTGAATTTTGGATGCTTCTTAGGCAAAAGAACAACTCATCAGCAGATGAAAGCATGGAGGGAATTGCTAAGAGCATGAAGGATTTTGCCATGGATTTCCACGGGGTTGGAATCATCACACGGCAAGAGGAAAGAGCTTATGGCTGGATCAGCGTCACCTACCTAATCTATTCCTTCCCTGAGGTGAGAGAAGGCTGAAACAGCCACCCCTTCTTTGCACTGGGTGCTTGTTGGTTTGTGTGGTTGTTCCTTTCTTTCTTTTGGATCTTTCTTACCTTTTTAAACTCACTTAGCACAGAAGGAAAAGTCTGGGTCTTTGCACCTCAGGAATGATGTAGGAGAACGAATTCTTTTATTAGGCTAAAGTGCAAGGGGAGGGAGAGAGCAGGGATGAGGGTTTTGCAGCTAAAAGATCAGGGCACATCCCCATGCCGTGTGGACACAGGGAAGAAAACCCCATGCTAACTAACACCGAGCACATCTGGAAAAGCCAAGGCCAACCCGTGCCCTCAAGGACATCCCTTCTGCTTTATTCTGTTTGGCTCTGATCCAATCCAGTTGTGCTCTGGGAACCAGCTCACACATTTCCCCCTCCCTGCCCGCCAACGGCCACACCCCCCCCCCCCAAAAAAAAAAAAAAAAAAACAGCTGCCTTAAATGGGAGGAGAATGTGACTTGCACCCAGGACATAGGGCTGTCTTGGGATCCTCTTTCTGTCCTGTCTCATCCTGGCAGAACTCCTGCTAACACGCAGATGTGCAGCTCAGCCCCGTGGCCAAGGCTCGTGGAGACCTCCTGCCTGGGGACACGCGCTGTGCCTGTGCCAGGCCTGGCACGCAGGGCCCCAGTGCTGCTAGGGGCATCTCTGTGCTAGAGCTGTCCTCACGATGCCCCCCTCTCTCCTTTGGCAGGCCGGGAGCACGGACGTCGGCTGGAGTCTGGGCTACGCGCTGGAGGTCGCCAACACCGTCCCACAGGAGGTGCTGCACTTGGTGTGGAAAAAACCCTCCGTGCGCGCTGCAGCCGTGGCCTTCGTGGGTCTCATTGTCGTGCACACGCAATGGCCATGTAGGAGCTGGGCTGCATCTCTAAAAGAGTAGGAGGGCATCGAGGCTGGACGGCTGACTTGGGCAGGGTGACTTATAAATATATAAATTAACTTATAAAACTTATAAATATATAAATTCATAAATATATAAAATATATTATAATAAATAGATAAATATTATAGAAATTATATTATAATAAATAAATAAATACATAATATAGAAATAAATGGCATTCTAAAGAATGCCTCCCAGAATGCATTAAAGAAATTCTCGTTCTTTTGCTCTTGAATCAAAAGGATTTTAATGTTGTTCGTTCCAGGTAAGGGGGGGTGCCGATGGTGGGAGCTGAGCCAAGGGCCCAGAACAAGGGCCTTGGCCATGGGGAGGTGCTCTGCAAAATGCAGCTCAGTCCCTGGTGTGTGGTGTGACCTGGCTCCGCACCGGCCTCTGCTCAGGTCGCCTGTGGCTGCAGCCCTGGCCCGGGGACGCTCAATGGCCTGTCCTGACCTCAGAGTGTGGAGCTGAAAACCCAGCCTGGGAGCACCCCATTTCCCGGTCCTTGTGCACCCTCAGCTGTGACTGGGAGCCCGGCACAGGCCACTGGGATTTCATTCCTGCTGTGGGTGCCACTGTCTGCTGAAGGGCACAGAGCAGCAGAGCAGTGGAAGAGGGAGGACAGGAGATGAGAAGGCTGAGCCGAACAGCAGGGAGCAGGAGGCAGCAAAGCCTCTGACTCAGGAGGGGACACAAACGCAGGGACAGCGACCCACATTCCAGCTCCTTTTCCCGCCCCCACCGCGCTCCCAGCCTTTCCACGGCCGCGCTCCCGCCGGCGGCTGCCGCTCCGGGCACTGTCCCCTTGCCCGGGACGGCAGAGCTGCTGCAGCCCCAGGGCCCGGCACACGGCCGCACTCGCAGCTATGGCCGCCCCCGGCGCAGAGCCCCCGGGCGCTGCCCCCGCCGCCCGCACCCGCTGCCCGCAGGGGAAGGGGCTTCGCGCTGCCAGGGATGCGCTCCAGGCGCCTGCGGAACCGGGAACCGGGGAAGCGGGAACCACTGCGGGAAGGGGGAGCTGGGGATTGCGGTCCCGGCCATGCGGGAACCAGAGCTCGGGGGCACCACGGACAGGGGCTCACGGGGACTGGGGGGAAGCGGGGACGGAGGCACCGTGGGAAGCAGGAAGAGAGTGACGGGAGCAGCACGGCAAGGACGGACCGGGGACGGGAGGGACCGGGGGAAGGAGGAATCGGGGACCGGGGAAAGGGGGAATCGGGGACACGGGGACCGGGCAATCGCGGTCCCAGCGACACCGGCGCTGGAACCGGGAGTGAGGAGAGCGCCCCGCGCCGGGAGCCACGGAGCTGCCGCTGACGTCATCACCCGGCACCGAGCGACGTCCCCGCCGCAGTGAGGCGCTCAGCAGCCCCCGCCGACGGCCTCAGCACCTACTTCAGCACCATCGTGTCTGTGCGGCTCTGCTGGGATGGCGAGAACCACAGAATCACAGAACGCTGAAGGTTGGAAGGGACCTCTGGAGGTCATCTAGTCCAACCCCCTGCACACGCAGGGTTGCCTAGAGCATGTGGCACAGGACTGCATCCAAGCGGGTTTTGAAGATCTCCAGGGAAGGAGACTCCACAACCTCTCTGGGCAGCCTGTTCCAGCGCTCTGTCACCTTCACTGTTAAGAAATTTTTCCTTAAGTTCATGTGCAACTTATGGTGCTTCAGTTTGTGGCCATTACCTCTAGTTCTGTCGGTGGCCACCAGGGAAAAGAGGCCAGCACCATCCTCCTCACTGCCTCCCTTGAGGTACTTATAGACACTGCTCAGGTCCCCTCTCAGCCTTCTCTTCTCCAGGCTGAACAGACCCAGCTCCCTCAGCCTCTCCTCATGGGGCAGATGTTCCAGGCCCCTGATCATCCTTGTGGCCCTGCGCTGGACTCTCTCCAGCAGCTCCACATCTCTCTTGTACTGTGGAGCCCAGAACTGGACACAATACTCCAGATGCAGCCTCACCAGGGCTGAGTAGAGGGGCAGGATCACCGCCCTCGACCTGCTGGAGATGCTCTTCTTAATGCATCCTAGGATCCCATTGGCCTTCTTGGCCACAAGGGCACACTGCTGCCTCATGGTCAACTTATCCTCCACCATGACGCCCAGGTCCCTCTCTGCAGAGCTGCTCTCCAGAAGGTCGGTCCCCAGCCTGTGCTGGTGTCTGGGGTTTTTCCTCCCCAGCTGCAGAACCTTGCACTTGGCCTTGTTGAATTGCATGAGGTTTTTCACCGCCCAGTTGTCCAGTCTGTCCAGGTCCCTCTGGATGGCAGCGCAGCCCTCTGGGGTATTGGCTACTTCTCCCAGTTCGTAATCATCAGCAAACTTGCTGAGGGAGCACTCTGTGCCTTCATCCAGGTCATTGATGAATAAACTGAACAGGACTGGACCAAGGACTGACCCCTGGGGGACCCTGCTAGCTACAGGCCTCCAACCAGACTCAGCACCGCTGATCACCACCCTCTGAGCTCTGCCATCCAGCCAGTTCCTAATCCACCTCACTGTGCACTCATCTATCCCACACTTCCAGAGCTTGCCTAGGAGGATGTTGTGAGGGACGGTGTCAGAAGCCTTGGTGAAGTCGAGACAGACGACATCCACTGCTCTCCCCTCATCTATCCAGCTGGTCATTCCATCATAGAAGGCTATCAGATTAGTCAAGCAAGATTTCCCCTTGGTGAATCCATGCTGACTACTCCTGAGCACCTTCTTGTCCTCCACGTGCCCGGAGACAACAGCCAGTATGAGCCGTTCCATCACTTTTCCGGGGACAGAGGTGAGGCTCACTGGCCTGGAGTTGCCTGGATCCTCCTTCTTGCCTTTTTTGAAGACTGGCGTGACATTGGCCTTCTTCCAGTCTTCTGGCACCTCCCCCATTCTCCAGCATCTTTGAAAGATGCTGAAGAGTGGCTTAGCTATGACATCTGCCATCTCCCGCAGCACTCTGGGGTGCATCCCATCAGGGCCCATGGATTTGTGGGTATCGAGTTTCCTTAGGTGCTCTCTGACCCAATCTTCCTCTACTCAGGGGGAGTCTTCCTCTCTCCAGGCTTCTTCTCTTGTCCCTAGGGCCTGGGGCTCTAAAGGGCTGCCCTTGGTAAAGACCAAAGCAAAGAGGGCATTCAGCAAATCTGCTTTTTCTGTGTTATTTGTAACCAGGGTGCCCATCCCGTTCACCAGCGGACCCACGTTTTCCCTGATCTTCCTTTTGCTGAGAAGCGGCTGGCCGTGCTGCGGCGGCTCTGGGTGCTCACCGTGCTGGGGCTCCAGTTCGTCTTCGAGCTGCTGCTGTGCCACAAGCTGGCAGAGGGCACGCGCGAGCTCTGGTACGGGCTGGTCATGGCGCCCGTCTTCATCCAGCTGCAGCTGCTGCTGCTCCGCGCCTGCCGCGTGAACTGAGGGGCGACGCGGATGGCTGGGGACTGACCTTCTGGAGAGCAGCTCTGCGGAGAAAGACCTGGGTGTCATGGTGGACGACAAGTTGACCATGAGGCAGCAGTGTGCCCTCGTGGCCAAGAAGGCCAATGGGATCCTGGGGTGCATTAAGAGTGTCTCCAGCAGGTCGAGGGAGGTGATCCTGCCCCTCTACTCAGCCCTGGTGAGGCCTCATCTGGAGTATTGTGTCCAGTTCTGGGCTCCACAGTATAAGAGGGATGTGGAGCTGCTGGAGAGAGTCCAGCGCAGGGCCACAAGGATGATCAGGGGCCTGGAACATCTGCCCTACGAGGAGAGGCTGAGGGAGCTGGGTCTGTTCAGCCTGGAGAAGAGAAGGCTGAGAGGGGATCTAATCAGTGTATATAAGTACCTCAAGGGAGGGAGTGCAGAGGATGGTGCTGGTCTCTTTTCCCTGGTGGCCACCGACAGAACTAGAGGTAATGGCCACAAACTGAAGCACCAAAAGTTCCACAGGAACTTAAGGAAAAAATTCTTAACAGTAAGGTGACAGAGCACTGGAACAGGCTGCCCAGAGAGGTTGTGGAGTCTCCTTCCCTGGAGATCTTCAAAACCCGCTTGGACGCATTCCTGTGCCACGTGCTTTAGGTGACCCTGCGTGTGCAAGGGGGTTGGACTAGATGATCTCTAGAGGTCCCTTCCAACCCTATGCATTCTATGATTCTATGGGCCGGCCCCAGCCCCAGCTCCAGCCCCGGCCAGGATGGGCACGAGGTGCCGGGGGCTGCGGCCCAGAGCGGAGCCGCTGCGGAGCAGCCGCGTCAGGACGGGGCAGCGCTGAGCCCCGAGCAGCAGGCACGGGGCCCGGGGGCCTGCGCTGGCCTTAGCGCCAGGCTTCACTCCAGCCACGGCGATTCTGATATCTCCGCAAAGGCCCCGTTTGTGCCGCGTCGCCAACGTCGGCCTGGCTCGGCTCTCGTGTGAATGTGTCCTGATGTGCAGGCCCTGTTGGACGGGCCAGTGAATGTAAAGCAAAACTGTACAGATGGGGGAATTATACACATACAGCTCCTTGTTTCTTGTTGTTGTTTATTTTCCCCCGGAAAGTTTCTGTACTGAAACCTGCCGCCTGGAGTAAGAATTCTTTGGGGGTTGTTTATGTGCTGTCGGCACCTGTGTAAACCTCAAGCTGCTGCCAGCCTGAAACAGAGAAGCTGCTGCTTGTCCTGAGCAGTCCGAGGCCATGATCTTAACACCGATTTCTGCAGTTCTACTCCAATGTGTTCCCGTTTCTCCTGTCCCCTCCCCGAGTGGCACTTCCTGCCCTCAGGGTGCCAGCAAGGTTGTCTCACGGATTGTGCTGGGAGGCAGAGGGAGCTGGTGCATGGTGTTGAACAGAAATGCAGTTTTTAGTGTTGTAGGCCTATTCCCCAAGGTAGTGCTAAGGGTGTTGGGAGGGCCAAGAGAAGGGGCAGAGTAGGAGCAGCTGCTGCTGCTCCTGAAGACAGTTTCTCTGGGTCACAGCTTTGGTGGGAAACACTCCTCGACCGTCTAGAAATGAGCCAGGCTGAATGAGGGGGCTTTAGTCTTTCGAGGGGACTTGGAGATCAGCAAGTTACCGTGAGTTTCACAAAGTAAAGATGCTTCAGTGTCATTTAGCTGCAGCTGTGAGGCTGTTCGGGACTATGGATCCCTCACCTACCTGTGAGACAACGAACGTTACTCTGGTGCACAGAGGCAACTTTGTGCTGGATTTGGGGACAATGATGGTTGCAAGAAACCTCCTGCAGTCGTGGGCTTCCCCGCTGAGCTCCGCAGCCCTCGGTGACCCTTTGCTACCTGTGCTGGCTCTGCCCCTTCACAAAGTTACTCTGTGCCTCTGCTGGGACGTGTCCTCTCTGGAACGTGTGGACAGACGTGGTGCCGGGTAGAGCTGCCTGGCCAGGCAGAGCAGGGTGAATGTGACCCTAGGAGGACGGGCTTGGAAGCCACAGGGAGCCGCTGCAGCCAGAGCAGTGACCCCATAGAACAGACCCTGCGGAGTGCCACCGAGTTCAGCTGGGGCTATGCGGCACATGCAGCGCTCCAGCCGAGCAGCAGTGGATGGGTGGAGAAGCCACCCTGGTGGCTTAGAGCTTGTGTCCTCCAGAAATGGGCCAAGCCGAGAGGTTCTAGGCAGGGGGATGGTGTCTGAGGGCACAGGCAGAGACAGCAGCAGCGAAGCTGTGAACACGACCATGTGCGAGTC
The DNA here is from genome assembly GCF_059628265.1 of Tinamus guttatus. Classification (NCBI taxonomy): domain Eukaryota; kingdom Metazoa; phylum Chordata; class Aves; order Tinamiformes; family Tinamidae; genus Tinamus; species Tinamus guttatus. The sequence continues at coordinate 139,816 of NW_028289079.1, forward strand.
CCTTGGCAGCACTCTGGGGCAGGGCAGGACCATGTCCATGGGGCTGATGGCCCCAGCGTTGTAGGATCCTCTGATGATCATGAAATAAGTGATTGGCTTCCTTTTCTTGACAGCCCTCGGGCATGAGGCGGACATTTTCCCTATGTGATGGGGATTGTCCCTTCACAGGACAACAGACAGTTGAGACAACAGCCAGTATGAGCCGTTCCATCACTTTTCCGGGGACAGAGGTGAGGCTCACTGGCCTGGAGTTGCCTGGATCCTCCTTCTTGCCTTTTTTGAAGACTGGCGTGACATTGGCCTTCTTCCAGTCTTCTGGCACCTCCCCCGTTCTCCAGCATCTTTCAAAGGTGCTGGAGAGTGGCTTAGCTATGACATCTGCCAGCTCCCGCAGCACTCTGGGGTGCATCCCATCAGGGCCCATGGATTTGTGGGTATCGAGTTTCCTTAGGTGCTCTCTGACCCAATCTTCCTCTACTCAGGGGGAGTCTTCCTCTCTCCAGGCTTCTTCTCTTGTCCCTAGGGCCTGGGGCTCTAAAGGGCTGCCCTTGGTAAACACCGAAGCAAAGAGGGCATTCAGCAAATCTTCTTTTTCTGTGTTATTTGTAACCAGGGTGCCCATCCCGTTCACCAGCGGACCCACGTTTTCCCTGATCTTCCTTTTGCTGAGAAGCGGCTGGCCGTGCTGCGGCTGCTCTGGGTGCTCACCGTGCTGGGGCTCCAGTTCGTCTTCGAGCTGCTGCTGTGCCAGAAGCTGGCGGAGGGCACGCGCGAGCTCTGGTACGGGCTGGTCATGGCGCCCGTCTTCATCCTGCTGCAGCTGCTGCTGCTCCGCGCCTGCCGCGTGAACTGAGGGGGCGACGCGGCTGGGCCGGTCCCGGCGCCTGCTCCACTGCCGGCCAGGACGGGCACGAGGTGCCGGGGGCTGCGGCCCAGAGCGGAGCCGCTGCGGAGCAGCCGCGTCAGGACGGGGCAGCGCTGAGCCCCGAGCAGCAGGCGCGGGGCCCGGGGGCCTGCGCTGGCCTTAGCGCCAGGCTTCACTCCAGCCACGGCGATTCTGACATCTCCGCAAAGGCCCCGTTTGTGCCGCGTCGCCAACGTCGCCCTGGCTTGGCTCTCGTGTGAATGTGTCCTGATGTGCAGGCCCTGTGGGATGGGCCAGTGAATGTAAAGCAAAACTGTACAGATAGGGGAATTATACACATACAGCTCCTTGTTTGTTGTTGTTTTTTTTTTTACCCCTGGAAAGTGGGGGCCTTTGCCACCTCCAAGCCCAGCGCACCAGCAGCATCTTTGCCACCCCTTGATATTTCTGGCACCTTTAAGGACACACGCTGGAGGGAAAAGATGTGAGAAAGAAATGCCTCTTCTTTACACGGTGAGACTTGAGTCACCATCCCTCATGGGCGCTTTGACCTGGCTTGTTCTCCTTGGTGTGAGGTGTTGTTAGGTCCGGTATCCGAACTGACAGGGAGAGAGACAACCACCATAGATATATTGTCTTTTATTAATAGAAGAAAGATAATAAGTATTACCAGCTAGCTGGGGTCCGGGCTTTCCCACGCAGGGGTCACACCACGGACCCCGACCACTTCGAGCGTCCCTCTTTTATACCGTTCTTACCCAAGAGTGTTCCCCCTCCCGTTTTCCTGTTTTGCATTCTTGTTAATGTTATCTATTTTGCTGAATTAAAACATCTGGATAAGCAGCCCCCCTATCATCCTGATTGAGGGCAGGGCACCCTAACCCCGCCACCTATCAAGGGTCCAGACCTTGCCATGAGCAGGGCATCCTGACCCTGCCATCTATCAAGGGTTCTGCCCCTGCCATGAGCAGGGCATCCTGACCCTGCCATCTATCAAGGGTTCCGCCCCTGCCATGAGCAAGACATCCGGACTCTGCCAGTTATCATGGGTCCTTGTGCTCTAAGACTCAGCTTATTCTACATTAGCTATTTAACCCCTACCTTCCCTGCTAATGCACCCTACATTCCCCCCTTTTTCTTTTGCTAATATCAGAGAATCCTTTCTCGATCTTTCTGAGTTTGTCGCATGAACATTATGTGCATAGAATTAACTCGATTTGTAGCTTTTTCCATTACCCCCATTACACATTTCCACATTATACAGATATACAGTAACAGTAATAACAGAATTACAAATACGCGTAATCCTTCTTTTATCAGTCCTGATATCCACCCAGGTAACCCTCCAAACAATGACTCTAGCCATCCGTCCATCAGTCCTTCTTCCCGTGTTATCTTCTGAGTGTGTTCCTTGAGCCAGCGCAATTGTTGTTGAATCGATTGGCTATGGTCCGACAGGTTAAAACAACATAGTCCTTCAAACTCCTCACATCCCTGTCCATGGGCGAGGAGCAAGAAGTCTATAGCCGCTCTGTCCTGTAGTAGTGCGTGTCGCAGGCTGTTCTGATCGAGCAGGAGTTGTTCCAATACCTCGGTTGTCGCATTTGCTTGCTTCTCACTCCAACAGGCTAACTTCGAAAGCTCCCTTAATGCATTTCCTGCTGCAGCTCCTGGCACAAAGATAGCTAAGGCGACCCGCGCGGTTACAGATATTAATTGTACGTTATCATCACATTCCGGTGTTAAACCAAGGGAACGCTTTTGCCTTCTTTGTTCCTGCTTCATAGTTAACAACTTAGCTCTAGACGGGGCTATCATTGCCAGTTGCCCTAAATAACACGGTCCCCCATAGGCATTCTTAGGTATTCCCTGCCATGCTCTATCCCCACAAATTAGAAACACTCCATCTGGCAAGGCCTTAGCGGTATCATTATTCCATAGTAAATCTGTCCTATTATGTACCTGTCCTGATGGATCCCCCCCATATGCTCCTAAGGGTAATCCCGTACACAGGGAATCGTTGTTGTAACCCGTCGACTGTCCCATTTATCCCACAGAATGTCCCGTTTGCATATATGGGACCGAAGGTTCCATCTCCTCCTATGGTCTTACGCCAGTCGAATATTGGGTCGGGAGATACATCAGTCCAACCCGAAGCATTCCACCATTGGGGCCTAGGGCCTCCTTTAATTATAATGTTCCATTGTGCCAGGAGTCTCACTCCTCCCTTTTCTCCAAAAAATTTGTCCCCAAACATAAAACACGTTTGGGTCCAATTATTGGAACTATTTCCAATTGCTTGTGCCCCCATCAAATTGAGCTCTTGGGGGTCCCAAGGCAATGAGGTATTTAATCCCTTAATTAGCCTTACGGCACATTCCGAGGCACTTACTACCCCTGAACAGTTTCCCGTAGATACCTTTTTAAAACTGTTGTCATCAAATCCCGGCTTCCCAAACAAGCAGGTTCTGAATGGATTACTAGCGGTGGTGAGGGACAGGCAGAATTCCTGATTCCCCGTGTTATTTGCCCAAGTCACCCACATATTACTTCTCTCTTCTATGTTGTATATCCCATTAGAACACCTCAGAATCATAATTAGCAGGACCATAATTACCCAAATTGTGTTACTGTACATTTTTCCTAATTAATTTCAATTTCAGAGGATTGTTACTATTCCTTCGGACCTCCCACTCCTCTGCTTTCTTCCGCTCTTCTTTGTTTAGCTTCCGGACGTGGGAATGGTGAATCCAATGTCCTATTCCATCGACCTTAACGGCAGTGGGTGTTACTAAAATTACTACATAAGGTCCCTTCCATCTGCTTTCTAATGTTTTTGGGTTATGCCTTTTTACCCACACCCAATCTCCAGGTTCGATATCCATTTCTGACCCCTTCTGATTTCTTTTATACCAGTTTTGTAGTAATGGGAATAACTCATCTTGTATTTCTTTTAAGATCTGCATCTCTTTCCTCATTCCTGAGTTTTTAGTTATTCCCTTCCTTATCTCTAACGGATATACTGGGGGTAGGGTCCCAAACATTATTTCAAATGGTGTAAAGTCTAGTACATATGGAGTTATCCGGACCCGGTATAGGGCAAAAGGTAGCATTGTTACCCAGTTCTCTTCAGTCTCTTTTACTAGCTTAGCAAGGGTTTCCTTTAAGGTTCTGTTCATCCTTTCCACCTGACCCGAACTTTGAGGATTATAGGCACAATGCAATTTCCAGTTGGTTCCCAGTGCTCGGGCTAATTCCTGTGTAACCCTTGCCACAAAAGCTGGTCCATTATCAGACCCGATGCTCACCGGTATCCCATATCTGGGGATTATTTCTTCCAAAAGTTTTTTCGGTACCACCTGGGCTGTTTCTTGCTTAGTGGGAAAGGCCTCCACCCACCCTGAAAAGGTGTCTACTAATACCAACAGATATCTATATCCGTATTTACCTGGTTTTATTTCTGTAAAGTCTACTTCCCAATGCCTTCCAGGCTCACCACCCCTTTCCCTTATACCTTCATGTACCTTCCTGACCCTCGATGGTTTCATTTCCTGACATGCTTGACACCCCTCTATTATCCCTCTTAATATTTTCCTCTGATCTTGGAATCTCAACCTGAACTTTTCTATTAACAGTCCCATTTTTCTTTCCCCCAAGTGTGTGGTACTGTGTAACTGTTGCACCATCTTCTGTCCCAACCGCTTAGGAATTAACATTCTTCCTTCTGTATCGTAATGTCCTTCTCCTGCACTTTGCTTTTCTGCGACCTTTTGAATCCACTCCCTCTCCTCCGGGGTGTATTCATCGTCTCCAATTTCCTCTTCTTCTCTTAAAGTGTTGTGAGTCAGGGCTAGTACCCTTTGTATTTGTCCTTCTAACGCAGCTCGCCGGGGCTGCACTATCTGCAGCTGCATTCCCTCTACTTATCATATCGGTTTTCTTCTGATGTCCTAAGGTATGCACAATTGCCACTGCTTTTGGTTTCTGCAAAGCTGACAGCAAGTGCAAAACCTCTTCTTTGTTTCGGATTTCTTTTCCTGCGGAGGTAAGAAATCCCCTTTCTCTGTATATTGCTCCGTGTATATGCACTGTCCCATATGCGTAGCGACTATCTGTATAAATTGTCACTCGCTCTCCTTCTGCCATTTCTAGTGCCTTAGCCAAGGCTATCAGTTCCGCTCTCTGAGCCGAAGTGCCGTCTGGTAAACGCTGGCTCCAAACTATTTCTCCCTTCTGATTTACCACTGCAGCTCCCGCCCTCCTTTTTCCTTGCTCGACCAAGCTCGACTCACCTCATACAGAGGTTTCGCTTTCTCTGCAAACCCAGGTATCCACAAACGGCAGTATCCTACTGTCCCCAAGAATTCTCGAACCTCCCTTGGAGATCTGGGCTCCTGAATCCGAAGAACAGTCTCTTTCATGGCATCAGTTAGCCATCTCCTACCATCTCGTATCTTATATCCCAGATATGTTACTTCAGGACTACATAGCTGAGCTTTCTTAGCACTTGCTCGGTAGCCTAGTTTATTCAATTCTTGCAACAACTTCCTCGTACCTTCCTCGCACTCCTCTTTCGTTCTTGCTGCTAGCAGCAGATCATCCACATACTGAAGCAATTTCACACTAGGATTCTGTCTCCTGAATTCACTCAAATCTTCCTGCAGTATTTCATTAAACAAAGTCGGCGAATTTTTGAACCCTTGTGGTAATCGGGTCCAAGTTAACTGACCCTTGTATCCGCTCTCGGGATCTTCCCATTCAAAAGCAAACATTTCCTGGCTCTGTTTTGTCAGGGGGATGGTAAAGAAGGCATCCTTTAAGTCTAAAACTGTATACCATCCCATATCTGGTGGCATCGTACTTAACAGAGTGTATGGATTCGGGACTGTAGGACGCACATCCTCCACTCTTCTCTCAGATCTTGAACTGGCCTGAAATCTCCTCCGGGCTTCTTTACTGGCAGTAGAGGAGTATTCCAAGGAGATTTGCATTTACGCAGAATGCCAGCTTCCAGTAACCTTTTAATGTGCTTCGCTATCCCTTGTCGAGCTTCAGGGGTCATTGGGTACTGTTTAACGCTAATCGGGTGAGCTCCTGGTTTTAATTCCACGACCAGAGGAGTTTTCCCTTTAACCTCTCCTACCCCTGAATTCTCTGCCCATACTTCCGGGAGTTCCCTCATCCATTTTTGAGTTTCTGGTCCAATTTCTTCCTTCCTCTCTTCATACAGTCTATATTCGTCCTCTAATCTAACAGTCAGGACCTGTATCGGTTGTCCTTCCCGGTCATTGATCTTTACCCCATCGTCCTCGAAATATATCCTTACCCCCAATTTAGTTAGGAGATCCCGGCCCATTAAGGGTACCGGACTCTCCGGTATATACAAGAATGAATGCGTGATTTGTCTATTAGCTACATCTACCTTCCTTTCTGATGTCCACCGATATACCTTACTCCCATTTACCCCTCGTACTCGAGCTTTCCTTGTCGATAGTTTCCCCGCTGCTTTATTTATTACTGAGTATTCAGCCCCTGTGTCTACCAGAAATTTTACACGTTTCCCTTTCATTTCTAATTCTACCCAAGACTCGGGGAAGGGTTCCGAGTCCCGGCCCCTTCAGTCACTATCTTCTTTTGCCACCAGTACTCTAGGTGGCCTCCTTTCTCCTTTTTCTGGACACTCATTTTTCCAGTGTCCTTTCTTTTTGCAAATTGCACATTGATCCTTTCGCCCACAGCCCGGCAGCGGAGCCAAGTGACGGCGGCGGCCAACGGCAGGCGGCGGTCGCGGCCGCGGCCTGCGAGGACGACGTGAAATGGCGGCGGCGGCGGCGGCGCTGCTGCCGGTGCTCGGCGCTGTCCGGGCGCGTTACGAGGCGCTTCTCGCCGTTCAGGGCCCGTTGCTGCCGAGTATGAACGGCGGGCAAGCTCGTTACCTGCAGCACGCGGCTCCCCCGTGGGGGAAGCGCCGCTGTCACGCGGGGGAGCCGCTCCTGAGCATCGTGCAGGAGCAGGAGGAAGGTTCTTGGCCCTCGAGGTCCTCAGCGAAAGCAGAGGCCTCGTGCAGGAGCAGGAGGAAGGTTCTTGGCCCTCGAGGTCCCCAGCGAAAGCAGAGGGGCAAAGCAGGAGAGCGGAGACCTGCCCTGGGAGGCCGCCAGGAGGGCTGCCGGCACCAGGGCCCAGGCGTCAGGGACACACGTCAGCCACCACCGCGGCTGGGGCGAGATGAAAGGGAAGAGCAACCGCACGCAGGGAGGTCGGAACGCACCGTGAACGCGTTACCTGTGTCCCCAGGAACCTCCGTGGGACCTGCGTGGCCAGGCCTCCCCCCGTCCTTCGTATGGCCACCATGGAGCTGAAGCGCACAGGTCACTGACCAAAGCCCACGGAATCCACCAGCATGGAGCTACCAAAGGCTCCAGGAGGCCCTTGGATGAGCACAAGGCTGTTCTTGTATTTAGCACTTCGGTACCTAAACTTTAGCACCGTAAACACAATAGTTGGGAGTTATTGGTCGGGTAGAAAGGGAGGGCACAACAGTCATCACCCTACTGATTTTGTAGGTAGGAAATGTGATAATGCACAAAACAACAGGCAGTAGCTGCAACAGTTGCTCTACTAGTATCCATAGGCACTCACACAGATCACTTCGTTGTCACACACATTTGGAAATGGTTTTTTCCAAAGCTCATTTGGAGCTCATCAGGTGTGTCGGGGTAGGCCAAAGGCTTTATGCATTGCCAATAACATATTGGCTACTTTGTAACGTAGGAAACAATTCAAATCTTAGTTGAAAAGGTTTTTTTCTTAGAGAGACAATGGATTTTCCAAGACAGATATGACCCTGTGTTGGGAACATACGAAAACAGAGAAAAGTATACAGATGAAACTGATTGATAACGTCATCACTGGCAGATGGAAACATCAATATTAGCTGGAAGAGACACCCTTGCGTACAGATTAACGGAGCAGGTGAATGAATAACGGCTTTCTGATAATTTGCAGCATGCAGGCTGCATTGTGACCTATCTGACATGCTGCAAGTCATTTTTCCTCTTTTGGGAGAATTGTTAGAATTAGGAAAACCATTTAATTTTGTCAACTGTAGCCACAAGAATACTGAGACAAGCCTCTGCAAAATGTTATCTCCAACCCGAATGGCACAATTGTTAAATTTTTGTTTTGTTTCATTAGGCAAAGTGTTCTGTTGAAAGGCTTAAGGATGACAGAAAAGAGGATATAGGCATTTTCAGTAACTGTTCTTTTTAAATTTTTTTTTTCTTAACATGCTACCAAGTTTCTTTTGGTGCAGTCCTATTAGTTGAACGATTGTAATTTATATGCCCAAAGTGTAACACTGTATTTGCTGAAGGTCAAGATATAAGAGAGAATTGATTGCAAAAGTTTTGATGATAAATGTCTTGACTAGGAATACAGCAGAGAAGATGGAAAGGGATCTTACTTATTTTCAGATATTAAGACTGACAAGAGAGAAATACGTGATACATTATGGGAAACAGTATTTCCTAGAATGCCACTTAAGGCAAAACTTGGCCTTTTTCTGCAAGAAAGTCGTCCTTTTTCTGCAAGGAAGTCTTCCCCATCTCTCATTCTGGCTGACCAAAACACCTTCCCCAGCCTTACCTGGAGTCTCTCCTACCTTGGTGCTCTCCATCTCAAACAAACCTGGTGATCTTCCTCTCTCCAGCCACTGCGCAGCAATCCCTTGTTCCAGCTCTCCTTGCTGCTGGGCCCCTGTGCCACGACTCACCTTGTCCTTCCGTCCTCTGCTGAGGACCCTTCCAGCCAGAGCGCTCACTGTGGAGCCACTACTGCTCCCAGCTAGACCCAGGACTGCTGCTTAGGCTGCCCCGGGCCTTCCTAAGGCATTACCTGTTACAGTTTATCATCAAGATCTTATTCTGTTTATTTATATAAATTAAATAAAAAGGCTATAATATATCAAAAATATAAATAATTTCCAGAATACATAAATACGTTACAAAAGTGGCTCCTTTTTTTAAAAAAATAACAATGTGTCCTTTTTGCCAAGACCTTTTCAGATCCAAAGCTCTCAAAACACATCAAAGTCAGAAGAGCTCACAAAATACATATAAAAGATGACCTTTTAGGGTCCAGGAGTTTGTCCAAGAGTTCCAGATGATGTTCACAACTTCTTTTACAATAGGTTTAAGAAGAGACTGTTCAAGGAAGAGATTTAATCACTATAATACCATCTCCTTAAAAAAACAAAACCAAAAAACCCCACCTCTGTCAAGGATGTGCTCTGATCGGACTACAAAGACAAGGTAACACAGCCCTCAGAAAATGGAGCAGATTATATCTTGGAGATCCCAGCACGCCAATACCTGCTACATGCTGGACACACACAGCGGAATGTTGGAATCCAGGCTTTCACACAATTGCTGGTGTTAGAGGACACTGCAAAGCCATGAGAAATAGTTTAGAAGAACAGCTGCACACAGATTGAGGAGTTTTACCAGAGACCACCAAATTAACCAAGGACAGCAAAGGCCTCTTATTTCCACAATGTCCCCTGCGTAGCAATCAGTAGGGCCGCTCAAATACCGAATAAATAACTACTTGGAGAGTCTGAAGATTCAGGAAAAAAGATCTTATTAGGGAACTAAAACTTATTAGGAAAAAATGGAAAGCAAAGATAAAGAGGAGAAGAAGCAGGGGAGTGCACCAACAGGAGGGATCTTTGCAGCTGCCGCTGGAAATGGGAGAGAGGCTCCATTCAGTAGCGTTTCCTCTGTCTTCCGTTCCCCTTGCCTTTGGCTTCCTTCTCCTTCTGCTCTGCAGCCGTGGTGAAGGTGATACAGTAAGCATCTAGAAAATCCATCAGCTTTGCCTTGGAAATCTTCATGCCGTTTGCTTTCAGCTCTCGGTGCAGTGCAGCCAGCTCAATTGGCTCGTAAAAGAGGACCTTGTGGTACAGGACTGAATTTGAAATGATGCAGTTTCCCACTGCATCCAGTGTATCTGCTTCCTGGGCTGCTGTCTGAGAAGCTGGGAGCTCCTCTTCCTCATCTTCGGATATATTGCTACAAGAACTAAAAGTGAGAAAAAGTGCAAAAAACAATCAAGGAAACAACCGGTCATCAAGGGCACACTCAGAGATGCCCAAGTCCCTGGCTGCCAACCCTTGCAATGCCCTGTGTAGGATCTCCGACACCAGCAATTGCCAAAGGGAGGGAGGCAGAACACGCCACGTGTTCTGCAAACCTGCACATCAAGCTGTGCCGGTGCTGCGCGGCATTCCTTGCTCCTGCTGCACTACTGCTGACACACTTGCTCTGTGCAGCACCACACGCAGTGCTCACCGAGCAGCGCTCCCTGCTCCTCTTGCAGGCTCTCACTCAACCCTGCGAGGCTCCTTGCAGTGCCAGCTTTGAGCTCTGCCCATGTGCATTTTCACCCGTGAGCATTTCTGTGCTCTCAGAATAGCTCACTAGCAATTAGACTGAAACGTACAACAGAAGAACTTACTTCAAGTGACAAAAGCTCAGGGAAGCTGGCTACAGTACAGATCCCCTGTATTCTGCATTGACACTTATATTTCCCATTTTCCCAGCTCATCTCTGTGCCGCACAGTAGACTCCTTCGTTAGTATTTTGTTCCCCTACCTCTGTATACCAGTAGAGACGTCACTGCCATCCAGCGAGGATGAAGATTCCTGAGAATATGAAGATTCCTGAGATGATGAGAGCATCAGCTCCTCCTTATCAGCTACCAGAGAGCCCCTCTCTGGAGATACAGTTGGTGTGTTCTGCTCCCTGGTTCCTCTGGGCTGATACATCCTTTCATTTCCTTTCTCAGCTGCTGCACAGCCTGTTGCAGGGGGTGTGACCAAACCCTCGCCCCCAGCACCCTGCCCAGCGAGTGCTGAAGAAGCCTTAACAACCTGCTGCTTTTTTCTCACGGTTTCTGAGATTTTGGCACGTTTCCCACCAGCATGCCCGTTAGCCTTCAGCTGCCTACGGCGCTTGGCTGGAGGCCTCTGTGGGGGAAGCTGGGAGGATGGGATATCATCCTCTGTGTCAGTATCCACATCCGTATCCACGTCCTGGTGAGTATACTGGAATATGGCCTTCAACTTTAACACCATCTGGCGTTTTGGGAAAGGACGAACTCCAAATCTGAAAGAGAAAGGTAGGACTTAAGCCTAAGATAATGCTGCGCCTTCCACTGCTATAGCTCAGCAATGTGACCAGGCCAGGAAGCTCAGTGGCCAGCTGGAAGAGCATGACATTGGAAAACCATCAAGTTTTCCCCTTTAGCACAGTAGCTGCCTTTCACACCACCTACCAGCAGGTTTCTCACAGAATCACAGAATGGTTGGGGTTGGAAGGGACCTCTCGAAATCATCTAGTCCAACCCCCCTGCTCCAGCAGGGACACCTAGAACATGTGACACAGGGTGACATCCAGGCGGGTTTGGAAGATCTCCAGGGGAGGAGACTCCACAACCTCTCTGGGCAGCCTGTTCCAGGGCTGTGACACCCAAACAGTAAAGAAGTTCTTCCTCATATGGAGATGGAACTTCCATGTATTTTTTCTGCTCATAAAGAGATGTACTTGTACTTTTTTTTTTCTAGATATACTTGTAGAAGCAGTGCTAACCTGCTCAACTCCCTCTTCAGTTCTGGGGTCTTCATAAGGGAGTAAGCTGGCATTGGTGTCATAGGAGTCTCAGGAGACTTGTCCTTCTCAGGAGACTTGTCCTTCTCAGGAGACTTGTCCTTCTCTTGACAGGCAGGTTCTGCAACAGAATGAAATTGTCATCAGAATTAGTACAGAAGGATATAGGAGGGATAATATCTTCCCCTCCTGGTGGCAGATATTTTAATGTTATCTAGTAACTGTTTAAGAAGAACTACTTGTCTGCAAGCTGCTCTACTAAATACCTTTATACCGAACAGATCAACACTTTCGTCTTCCTTGGGCCTAGGATATTTGTTTTTTATTGTCTTTAAATCAGAAAACAAATTGAGCCATATGTTAGGTCTGAATAAAAAAGCCCACTGGAGGCTTTGATAGAACTGCTGCGAGGTAATTAAAAATATATGTTTACTGAATTCTGTGAAGTGGTTCTTTCCCAAGGAAGAAAATTGCATAGGAGACTTGATGCAGAAGAAACCGAACAAGTCAAGGTTCTGGGGGCCTGAATTAGATACTGATTTAGTGATACTGATTTCCTGATACTGTGAAGCACAGTCAGTCTCAGGTCATGTTCTAAATCCTGCTTGTTAAACTAATTACTTAAGATAGTATAATTAGTAATATATCTAATAAATATTAAGGGATAAATTACTGTTCTTAGAGCTTAGATGGAAGGAACTGTCCTAGTAAGCAGCTGACCCCAGAAGGGTATGACCCCAGAGGCTAGTGTTCTCTGTGTCATCAGACATTCAAGCAGACAAGGCCCAGCTCCTGACACCACTAAGTGCAATCTGGTGGCAAAGAGCAGCTTGGCCCTTAGTCTTGTGTGCGTCCTGAAACCGCTCACTGTGTCCTCCAGTTGGGACCAGTGCTGGACACACAAAAATCTGTTGGAAGAGCCTACAATCAGCAAACAGAAGGGCAGGGCAAGTCAAAGCAAAGGCAAATCAGAAGAGCTTTGCAGGAAAATATGCAGAGAGCCTACCCGTGGGCAGGAGAGGCACCTACTTCCAGCCAACCTCTATACTCCTACCACTGGAAGCAAAGCTTACCTGATGTCTTCATGTAAATGTTAGCACATACATCAGTGATGAATGCATGAAAAACAAGACCCATTACTGCAAGGAATAATCATTCCCTAGCATGCAAAGTGAAGGCTGTTTGATTTTTTTTTCCCCTCCCAGGTAATGTCTCATCATTTCTACAATGCATACGATCACTGTCAAAGCAGCAGCATGAATGGATCACAAATGGCTACGCTCCAACTATCCCACGTATTTAGTTGCACTCCCCCACATCAGAAGCTGACTGTACCTTCTTGTGCCTGGCCCTGACTGCTTTGGATTAGAAGGCCAAAACACCCTCTCAATATAGCAGGTGAACAACAAACAGGATGATCACCTAAAATGACAACAGTTTAACCTACTTCAGTGAACTCTGTACAGATACAAGCTCTCACCGGGAGTCTTTGCAAGGTCTGTCGGACAGGCATCTGCTGAAGCTGACACCTTCTCAGTTAAAAAAAGCATCTGTGGGAATTCCTCCTCTTCACTATCCGAAACTTCCCAGAATCTGGGCTTCAGGAAACTTTGTATACTGCACTCTGATGACCATGCCTCGACAGGACTCTTTTTGAGGTGAAGCGAAGTTGTTGCTCCGTCACTAGGACTGCCCTGAAGAGGGGTACTGCCCTTCATTTCCTGGTCTCGGACCGGGCTCTCCCAGTCGAAAGCCCAAGAGATAGATCTGGGTCTGCTGCCAGGGCTGGCATTTGCCCAGCCAGCCAGGCTGGAGTTCTGGCTGTTTCCTCTCAATGGTGACGGATCCTCAGCGTGCCAGCAGTCATCAACGGAGACTGGGGGCTCATCATGAAGCGAGACACTACTGCTCAAAGAAAGACGACTTGTTTCTTCTTTCCCTTCACTGTCCTTTATCTCAACCACATTGGTATCAGTTTCATCTTCCAGTGCCTGCTCATGACATGGAGACACAGGTTTGGACACTGATGAGCTTTTGGCACATTCCCTTTCCATGCCAGTGTAGCCAAGGGAAAGATCTGAATCCCCTGGAGAAGCTAATGAGGTGTCAGTGGAATATAATTCTGTTGCTCGGCTGCTGGAAGGACTCCTTTCATCAGCCGAGTTCTCCCTAGGCAACTGTTTGTCTGACAGCGATGTTTCAGGAACTTTTATGAGGCTGAGAGCCATTTCACGGTCACTGTTACCTGCCACTAAGCTCTTGGTCTCGAGTTTAGACATCGATTGCTTTATACGGTTTATACTTGTGACACGTGTCTGCATTGCAAAATCCCTGCTTTTGGTCTGAGGTGGTGTGTCTGGCACTAGCCAGGAGCTGTCCATACCTGAAGACTCCTCGCGACTCTGCCCTTTTTCATGGCTCAGGTTCAGGCTCTGTTTGCTCTCTGTACAGGCACCTACCTGGGTGCTGGGAGGCAACTCTCTGGACATTTTTACATCATTATTTGTAAGTGATGCATCTGTAATGCGACATGAGACCTGGGATGATCTCAGCTGTATCTCAGTGACAGATGATGAGTTAGGTTTAGGTTTGGGGATCTCAGGCCCATGTGCTATGCTAGCACTTTTCAGTTGCTTGGAGATTTCCATTTCCTTCACAGGAGAGCCAGACTCTGGTAACTTCCTCTCTTGTTCTAGCTCCATTTCATCATCAGAAGATAAAACAGTAATATCAGCCTCTTTTCTGTTCTGGACTGCAACATCCGGAGTTTTTATGACAAAACTGAACAAAACTGAAGCATATTTATGCTTGTTGAAATCAGTGCAGGAAAGCTCTTCTGGAGAAATTGTGCTCTCTATGTTCCGATTTCCTGATGTAATGTCCTGCTCATTGGCTTTCTGGAAAGCTATTTTGGGAGACGGGAATGGTTTTTGATTTCTCTCTGGTGTTTTTGCTTCTCTGGGAAATTTCCTATCCGATTCTGAAGACATAAGTGAAGAACCAACAGCAGAATAAAAAGACATATAAGATTTGAGAGGAGGACTGCCACAAAAACCATCCCTGTGTGGAGAGAGGTCTTTTTGTGACTTGGAGTAAGGAAGCAAATCATTAACATCAGCATGTTTTTCGCTAACAGCCTTTCCTGACTCTTTGATAACTTCTTTCATTGGAGAAGGCTCACTGTATTCTATCTGATTTTTGGAAAATAAGCATTTATAATTTTCACGCCTATCAGTATCATTGTGCGGTGAACAGTTGGTGAATTGTTGTTCTTCCAAGCGGTCTCCCTCTCCCGTATTATGTGAAGCCTGAGACAACTTGAAATCTTTCCCACTTTCCCATCTCCTAACCCCCTTCTGAGGTTCAAACTGACAAGACTCAAAATTGATGCTTGTGGCATTCCCATTTTTGCATCCACTTGTATTCTGCATTTTGTCTTCTTCAGACAAGTCACATTTGGATGTTTCCACATCATTGTCTTCCCTCAGATGTTTGAAGTCATTGCTTATCAAGGCAGATACGGACCTTTTTGCCTCTTTTTTCTTAGTCTGCTGGTTTGCACCTTGGGCTACCTCAGTATCACTACAGATGTTGTAATCTGTGCCTTCACTCATCTCCAGTTTGTCTTGAACCATTTTTCTTTGAGTTGCAGCAAACTCATATATTTCCTCCGGCTCCTGTTTACCCACCCCGTTGTCGTCTTCCTTCTGGCATGCAGGGTTTAGCACAGCTTCTTCTTCCTCATCTTCACCCACCCACACTGAGTTCAGGAGCTCTTTGAAGTTCTCAGCTCTGTTATCATTATCTTCATCGTCTCTCGCAGAGAGGAGATCATCTTCTGGATCCACTCCAGAAGATGCCTGGCTCTCTTCAGCGCAGTCCTTACACTTGAGCACAAGTTCCCTTAAATCAAACCTGCAAGAATGTAACAGAAATGTTAATCTCCCTCAAAATTCATTCAAAATTCCAAAATGTTATAGTTGACTGATCAATCTAGTGAGTCTTGTAAAGAAAGTTAAATTTAATTTGTGAAACTGTTGTGCCAAATTAGACATGCAGTTTCAACATTAATAAAGTCAATAACAATTTCAGGTTTTCACTCCGTGTCACCATAATCTTCTCAGGTTTCACACTTATTTCCCCCATTCCAAACAATGCATCGCTGCCACTACAGAGGATAATCAGTTCTCCTTGATTAGGTATGAGTTTAACGGACTATCAACATAAAAGAGCAGATTTTTTTCCTGGTCTTTTTCAGAATTACTTTAAAAGGAGGACACCTACATTTCCAGAACTAAGTGATTTTGATCCGATAGAATGTGTTTCATCTGCTGCTGTTTCAAGTTCATTATCTAGCACATGTCTAGGATCATGACTGACATAACAAATTAGCATTGCCTGCATCCACATTCTGCAAGTCTCATTCAGATTAAGTGTGTCACTAGGGCAATGCTTTGAGAATTACACTCATCACCATTGCCACCATCAGCTGTCATTAAAGATCATGAGACAAAACTTGGCAAAAGTGTTCTAGTCATAAACCAAAAATAGAAAATCTCAAGCAGATGTAACCTGAAGAAAGATTCATGAAAAAATGAGGATAAGATGCTCGTGTGTTCATATTTCACTTAAGATGGAAGCAGAGGTACTTGCATCTCAAGTGAAATGAGTTTTGTGAAAGCCACTGAAACCACAACAGAAGGTATCAGGTTAAAGTCCATGTGGCTGAAAGCATGAGGTGACCAAAAGCACACTCATATGATACAAACCTGGTAGCCAAAGCCCTCAGCTGGGGCACGATTCTAGCAGGGATGTCAGTATAAGCAGTGTAAAGATATCGCAGGAATGCGAGGACTGCCTCTTTTGTCACATCGCTCAGCAGCACCCGGCGCGTCTGCTCGTCGTCATCGTCCTTCACCTTCACATATATCCCTTCGTCGTAAACCTGTGCAGTAAAAGGAAAGCAAACAAGGTCCACTTCCTCATAAAGGAACAACACCAGCAGTATCTGCTCTCTACCAGGCCACTAATTTTTTTTTTTTTTTTTTTTTTTGTGTCAAAGTCTGTTCCTATGGCCAGGATTTGATGCCTCAGAGGGAAGCTAAAATGACCAGAGATACAGAGCTCCCTGGGGAATAGGGAGCTCCATGCAGCTGTTAACTTGTACCCTGAAGCTTTCAAGGACCCCTCATAAATGGTCCTAAGCACCTTGAGCTGAAACTGCTGTAATCATGCATGAGGACAAAACGAATTCTACTGATTCCAGAAAGAATGACAAAACTTTGTCAAGAAGTTGGTATGGTCTGGTGGCAGCTCTGTCAGAGGGCAAGTTCCTGTCTTCAGCCCACTGCCTTTCATTGCCTTTGCAGAAAATTGCACAGGAGCAGGCTGGAAACTATATGAACCAAAATGCTTCTGGGAACACAGAAATTACTTCACTGGCCTTGCCAAAGGCACAGGTCAATGCGGCTACCTCCATAGCACCTGTGGGAGTGACAGACCTCTGTCTGGGTTAGTTACAAGCACAGCTTGTAAATACTGTCTACTCCATAATCAGCAGGTCCAGAGTGACTTGCCACTGGATCTCCAAATACTCTGTGCTTACTGTACGGCATCACTAACTCATTTGTTGTGATCAGTCTGGAATAGACGGTCAAACTCCTGTTACTGCAAAGGGGCTTTACTCGAGGGGAAGAGAAAAGTCTAACAGCAGTACTTACCAGCTGAACAGCCCGTGGACAGCGTGCATACAGCACAAACATATGGGCATAAAGGATTTCTCCAGAGTCCACTTGAAACTGGATATCACTCAAGTAGGCGTTGTTAACCATGATATTGTAATCTTCTGCCAGCATCCTGAAAGAGGACTAGAACATAGAAGGGACACAAAGACAGGAGTTGTTACAGCTGTAAGGCATTTTCCTGGCAGATAAGGAGGCAACAGCCCAGTTTGTCAGCACTGCTGTACTCTGGGTCCCAGCGTGGGTATGGCTGCCTTTGCCTTCTCAGGACTAACAGAATCCTTATCAGTGCAAGGTCTTCCATAAGAGACGTAAGCAACCTAGTCCAACACACATCTCTGGCTTTGTTTCCCTCCTTCTCCTCTCTTCAAAGCTTAGCAGCTGTGAAGAGGCAGTCACATGCTGTCTTCCACTCTACTTGTGGAACAGCCTTTTGCATTACAGCACATCATCGTCCTCGGATCTTTACCACATCATTTCCTGATGTGGCAGAGCCACTGCCTGCAGTTGGCCTCTTGCTCTGCTGTCTTCCACCATGTTTTTGAAAGCTGTAATTCCCACCTTGATGGAACTGAACTCAGTTCATAACAATTGCATAGAGCAAGAGGAATGAGGATGACCCAGGGACAAGGTAATGAGCCTTTCTTCTCTTGTTCACTGTTTTGGTCTAGCAATGACACCTGGGAAGAAACCCTCTGCAACAAGGGGGCAACACGGAATAAAAGAAATGCAGGTATCTAGTCCAAAGGAACTTGTGCACTTGTTACTGAAATCTCCTTTGAAAATTCCTTTATTTGTTTATTTATTAAGTATTTACTCTTATAATTTTAAACTCCTTTACTGAAAGTTTGGGGAAGGCTGGTTGCCCAAGCTATCTGTGACTAGTTTAATGTCTGGCACTACCCCTACTACAAACCCATACAAGGCAATCTTCTAAAGACTCAGACTCCCTAGGTAGCAGTGTTGCTTCTGGAGGTGGCCAGTGCTTCAGAGAAGCGTGAAATACCTGCAGCCCATGGTTGAGGGAGGCTGCCTGACTGTAAGTAGAAAGCAGCTTTACCTGAGACACTAATTGTTGACCTTGTAATTTCTGACCCTAGCGCAGACTGGAAGAAAGGCAAGTTTTATCCAACTCCATGAGATGTAGTTCCACCAGAAACAGCAGAGCTCTTTATTTTATTAGCAGCTTTCTAGGTTAGTTCAGTGGGAACTCAACCTCTCTACTTGCTTCAGTGTGTTTGCAAGGAGCCAATACCAGTTAGCATGGAAACGGCAGCACACGCTGTGCCATTTCTTCCAGGCTTCACAGGTGGGCTAGAGGAGACTCTGCACGTCATGGACTGCTCTCCAAGGGCAAGACAGGAAGCTCAGTCTGGAAACCTGTTAGGTGTTTCTTGCTCTCTTTTTCTTGGCAGGTAGGACACCTGCAAGACGGTACCCCGAGAAGGCAGGCACTGCTTTCCAGGCAGGAAGCCCAGAACAGCCTTCCTGCTGACACTAAAATTATGACTCGAAAATGGGGAAATTAAGTAAGAACAGAAATATTCTGGCTGCACCATTCTCTGTGCAAAAGAAAGACTGGAAAGGAAGATAAGAGGAGAGGCATTGACAAAGTTCTGGTCAGAACCATGCAAAATGGGTGCGTACATGAGCCTGGATGAAACCCCAGACAGTTCTGTCTCTCCTGGTCTCCAGGAAGTGTGGCCTGTGTCATCTAGGCTGGGCATCAAAGCAGAGTACTACCTAAGTGCTGAGCAGATACATCCCTAGTAACTACCCCCAAATACTCTATGCACTACAGCCTCAATATTTAACCTGGTTCTCTTTGTGTAAATTATGCACAAATTTGCTTTATGTTACCTGTTATTTTAAATTAAGTAGGACAAACACTCTGAAACACCCACAAGCCTGCCTGTGGGCATCAATGAAACATCACGTATTTGGACTTCAGCTTTGCCTAGGATGATTCCTGTGAGTGACTGTAATGCTTAAACATCTCTGTTTCTGTGAAAATGAATGGGAAATACTCCATACTTCTGGAAATTAATCAAATAGGAGAGGCTTTTTTTTTTTTTTAACAAATAAACAATACAAAAATACAGTGCAAATAAACAATACAAAAAAGGGGAAAAATAACATTTGTCCTTACATTTATATCGTTGCTTCTCGGAAATCTCTTCTCTATGGGTAGAGGGGCAAAGCCACTTAGTGAAGAATCACTGGAAGTCAATTCTTTTCCTCAAAGAAGAAAAGGCACATCTCAAGTCATGTACAACCTTCTTGTAAGACAGAACGAAGTGGCAACTCTTAACTGCCATTTCTTCCTTGCCATGACAACTCCCCAAGAGACTCCTGTCCCAGGCTGACATTTCTGAGCTGAATGGTTCAGCCTCCCCCTCTTGGCTTTATCAGATGCATTTGGTTTTCTTGGCATATGACCAGCAGCCATTTGCTGCAGCTTAATAGGAGAACTGAGGGAATTTTACCCAAGTCAAGTACAAAGCAGAGAGACATTAGATTTAGCAACCATAGTCTTCACTGATGAGTGAACAGGAGACCCACAGTGCATATATTATGCTAAATGGTTGGACAATTTTAAGGCTACCATTGGTCTTGGAATGTGCCGTTGTGCAATGCACACCACTGTAACCAGGGAAGTTAGAGCTGCTCTTGAAGGAATTCTAGGTGGTGTACTTTTTTCAGCCTGTACAGATCAACTTCAGGGACTGTGTATCCATGTACCAACACAACATCATCTCTTACGCTCTTCTTTCACCAGGTCTTCTCCTGGTGAAACCTCGTAAGACAGTGCTGTCGGCAAAAGCCACTAGGCAGAAAAGAGCATATATTTTTGGGATATATTTTTGCCTCACTATTGGCCGTGTCTGGGCCCCCGGCTGGCAGAAATGCATCTGACACCTTTAAAGGATTTTTAAAATAAAATTTAGAAGCTGCTGTCTAAGAGGAGCTCTTCTTAAATATTGGGATCTATGAATCATTTCAGAAATGTCAACTTGATTGTACCTAAAGCCTACTACAGAACAATGCCCCCAAATATCACCCCCTGGATCAACAATATCATCTTGCGGCTGCTGCCACTGCTCTCCAAGTTCAGTATGGCTAAACGTGGCTCCTCATAGCTGATGACACCAGAGAGGAGGCTCATGAGGCTGCCAGAACTTACTTGGCTGCTCTACTTCCTGAGCGTCGTTAAGCTCAAGCCTCCACTGAGTTTGTGCTTCCATGGCCAACTCAATCAGTTGCTGCAGAGTCTGAACATGAACCTTCTCGCCCTGAGACGAAATCTGTCCAGCCTGTTCAGAGCCGGAGTCGGCTTCATCAGCAGCTTTTTCTCCAGTCTCTGGAGAAGCAGGATAATGAGGACTGAGATCAGGCTGAAGTTGCTGAGATACTTCTGGTTGATCAGATCCCACTGATGGCAGAGAAGTCTCTGACTTACAAATCTGATCAAAGGAGAGAAAAAAAAAGACATCAATAAATTAATTTTGTATGTATTTGCAGAGTTCAGAGTACAGTCTCTGAATTGATCTCTAGTTCACACTTTCAAAATATCTTAATAAATATTAATAAAATACTTTGAGCGATCCCCAGATGCATACTTGCTCTCCAAGAAGATAGTGCTATAAGGCGACAGACTAAAAGGTCCTGTCTGTTTCTGTAGGCAGCATTTATAAAACTACAGAAAAACGAGAGGCAAGACATCTGGATAATAACAGAGTGAGACCGCCCGGTTTAAAACTGGATCACAGTCCTGCATGCAGCTTCAGGCAGTGGGATACATGGGGAAAGCCTGAAATGCAAACGCTTCAGTTTACAACCCTAGGAGTGCCCACCCCCTCCTCAGTGTAACACACAAGCATCCATCTTCAGTGTGAACTTTCCACACTGTTCCTTGCTGCCTTGATACAAAACATGAGTAAAGAAAGAGAAAGGCTCTGATTATAATCAGTCAGAGAAAAGTATCAAGAAGGAACACAAGAGTCAGGCTACTGTAAAAATAGCTAAGCTAGTGGCAAAATGAAGAGGCTCAAGCCCTCTCACTCAGTGCTCTGCTCCCATTTCTTTTGTCTTCCAAAAGCCCAAAGAACAGCATGGCAACACAAGCCTCAGCCTCCTGTCCAAAAGGGAGAAGTGAAAGTTCAAGATCACCAAACCTACTTGTGTGAGACCAGGGGACAGTTGTGCAGGAGCAGAGAGCATGCAGAGCATGGGGTGACTCACTTAAATGGCAGAAAAGAGAAGGGCTACAGAGCAAGTAAACTGTGGCACACAAATACCAGAGGAAGGAGAAAAGAGCATCCCACCTGCACAGTTATGCAAGGTACGATTGGAGGGGTCAGTTCAGCAGTGTAGAATGATTCAGGGTCGCAGGGCCCTGTTAGAGCACTGCTGTTCCATAAAGGGCAGTCCTTGTTTCTGGGCGATGGCATGAGCCAGTCTGTTTTCTCAGATCCATCCTCCAAAATCCTACTGGTGGGAAGCCGAGGAGTGGGAGGGAATTCCATCTCTTGTGTAAGCACCATGGCGGCTCGCTCTTCAGTCCTTTTGCGGGCTGTCTCTGGATCCCGCAGCAGTAACGGTGGAGGAGTAGTTGGGCCTCTTTTACGTGTTCTTTTCTCTTTAAAAAGAAAAGCAAAAGAAACCCAAATAAATGAACAGCTGAACACATAAGCAGAGGAACTGAACCTGCCAGCTTTTTCAAGTGTTGCAGTTGGCAATGATCAAAATGCAACTACAGCAGAACACAAGATTTCTGCAATAAGTCCCAAGTCTCCCGTTACTTCTGCCAGAGAAACAAACCTTCAGGGAAGACTTATTCGTGCACACATGGTCCTGCTGGGCTGAGCTGTCAAATCAGATCACTATGAAAGCAACTGATACCTATGTGCAGGCTACCTTCCAGACCCTTTGAACAGTGACCGTACAGTGCTTTTGGCTAGTTACCAGCGCTTCACTCAAAAAAGAGAGAGAGAGAGAGAAGAAAAAAGACTCCAAAGCCATGAAGGACTGCTTTTGGTGCATCTTGATCACTGGTGATGGTCACTCATGTCAAACCACAGCACATATGAATCCTGCACAGCTATCATTTGTCAGGTCTGTTTCTCAGGTCTGTTTCTTTACTGCCTTTGACTTACTAATTCCCAATATAATTGGCAGTGGTTATCAGCAGGAAGAGATTGAGGAGAGCCACGAAGAGCAAAGTGTCTCCTATGTGCAGAACTCAACCTTCCCCCAGGGCAACTGGCTTCTTTTCTGACCATTTTTGTGCATTTAAATAGCAAACCACAGGTTCAACGTGTGTAGTTGTATGCACATATACTTCAGAAAGAAAGCAGAGCAAGGAGAGAAGGATGAA
Organism: Tinamus guttatus; assembly: GCF_059628265.1. NCBI lineage: Eukaryota > Metazoa > Chordata > Aves > Tinamiformes > Tinamidae > Tinamus > Tinamus guttatus. Next base: position 162,463 of record NW_028289079.1, read on the forward strand.
AAAGTTGCATAATCAAGGGTATGGGACAGTGAATAAGAAAAATGCACTGCAAAAAAAATAACAATGGTCTTTTCATGTTTTCCCTTTGGGATTTATTAAAAAAACAACTCATCTTAAAAACATTCTATAGTTTTGAAACAATCAACCAGTGAAATAAATATAAGACTCAGAATGGATTTCAGTGAAACATCCTGCAGCCTCCCTTGGCTATCTGTATGTGGATACTTTGCATTACTCCATCTCGGACAACTTAAATGAAACAGAAGTGTGCTTGTCATCCCCTATGCCCAACAGAAAAGTTGGTAGTGAAGAGCAGGCTGTTACATCACTCCTCCAATAGTATAGCCTGAGACACTCACGGTGACACATACCTGATCCAGGCTTCCATTTGATTGGCAAGGCAGCCACGGGTTTCATATTTGCAGCTACTGCTGCTTGTTCACGCTTTTCTTGCTCCAAGAGAGAGCGTGACATTGCCATAGCAACCTGCAGATCTTCATCCTGAGGTTCCATTTTGATCCTCTTTTTCATTTCCTTTGAGTCATCTCCGGAGAACTCTTTGCGCTTTGATATGTTTGGTTGATTGCTGAAATGTAAGAATGCAGCAGAAAGCCCAAGTTAACCTAACATAACTGGATCAGAGACAAGAAACCCTGAGCACTTCAGACCAGCTGCCCCACTTCCTCAGAGAGATTCCCATATCCAGAATAATAAGAAAGCATCAACAGTAGTTTTTTCTGTGGAGGAAAGAAAAGGATTTCTTATCATGCGTGGAATTCACAGCAATTTGGAGAAAATCTTATTTTGGAAAGGTAAACATAAGACTGCAGCACTGACAAACTGCCTTTTTTTTTTTTTTTTTTTTTTTTTTGCAAGGGCAGGAATGGCCTTAACCATCTGCTATCTCAAACCTAAACTTTGTATCAAAGGGCAAAAATCAGGTTGAAGTCAAGAAGACCGTCACCAAAACCGTTCTGCCAATCTTACACTTCCACAGTAAACAAGCAATGGCCTTTCCTCAGCACAATAAGACTTAAAAGTCCTTTGGATACATTTCAGGCAGGCACCACTCGCTATACTCTGAACATGTTGCTCAAATCCCAAAGAGCAGATACATCTCTGCACCCAGCACAATTCAAAACAGCCTGTATGTTTCCTCCTTGACTCTGTGGATAAGGCCCATGTATCCAGGACAGCAACGAGCCGAAAAGCTGAGGCCTTGGAAACACAGATACTCCGAAGAGACTGTATGCTCATATAGCATGTTCTGCTTAATAAGCTCAACCACGCTATTCAGCTTTATTACATAATTACCTCTCAGAGCATAAATATTTCTGACAAATTAGTGTAAGATTATTTACTTCCCATTTTGCTCCTGTCTCCTGACTCATAGTCATCCACCACCTGATCACTTTTGAAGGAAAGCAAGATTTTCACCAAAATCTTACCTGGGATACTTAGGAGAGGCAACTCCAAACTGAGACACCTGCAGTGCCTGAAGCAGCATTTTAGGAGGAACATCCATCTTCACAGCACAGCGTTTCAAGTGAGTAGTTTGGCTCTCGGAAGTTTGGAAATGTTTGCCACAGCTGAGACAATCAGGGATTGCTGATTTGCTGGAGGAGGAGATCTCTGCTGCCTCCATCTCATCCAGACACCTGGAGGATGATGGACATGACATGACATGACATGACATGACATGCTCTTTTTGAACCTTGCCTCCTGAAATGCTGTAATTGAGCAACTCCAACTACTTAAGCAAGCTGTTTACAATACTTTCTTTACAGAGAAGCACAGACTTTTCATTTATAAAGAGCTAGCTGTATGTAATGTTTTAACAGTATTTGATATTTACCACTAAGGAAACTGTTATAGAGTGCTGGCATCAATTTAAGCCCACACCATTCTGACAAAAGAAAACACAAGGATCCTTCCCTTAGCCTTCCACTCTCATTACCTGTGGAAAGCAAAGGTCTATAGTGCATATATATAGTATTTACAAAGGTATATAGTGCATAGTTTTACAAAAGTATATAGTGCATAGTCTATGTATTTATTCATCTTGCAAAACAGTATCACATCTTTCCTTCAGCGAATAGCTCAGATTTGCAAACAGCTGACATACCAAATGTTCTTAGGAAATCATTATTTAATTGAATAAATGGTGTTGAAATGGGCTGATTTTGAAATGGACACTAATGGGTAGCTTTGCTACCTAGTCTGCAATTACATCTTCTCTAAGGCACTGCTGCTGAAAGCCACACTGGCCTTTCATGCTAGTGCTTCACCTATTAACGTGCTGCCCCCGTCGTGTTATGTTCATGGCTGAAAGATCCTTCTGGCAGATCTGACAAAAAAACAAGCCCTTCTCCTCTAGGCTTTCCGGGACTTCCTCCTTGATCTTCTGCTGAAGGGCAAAAGCCAAAGCACCATTGCCCTTTGTGGATGGAAGATCGTGGGTAACTGGCACAGAAGGGAGAGATGATAGAGTTAAACATCTTGTAGTGAAAGGCATGAAATTGTTACATTTGTCATGATTATTTTATTAACTTAAAAAACCCCTGCAATCTTCCTGTTGCATCTTCACATCTCATTTCTCACAAGGGAATGCACAAACAGTACAGGAGAGCACTACCCCAGGAGTGGAAGGTGGCAATTGGTTCATCGCACATTATGTATCAGAACCAAAAGGAGAGTTATGTTTTAGATGAAGTTTCTGGGAGAACATGGGGCCTTAAACATTACATATTAAACACAGGAAATTCTCATGTCCATAGAGAACCAGCAGGGCCTTGACTTTTAAAGGGGCCTTGACTTTTAAAGCACCAAAACACCAAAAAAGTGCTATGAATTCAAATTGCTACGGATTCAATTCATCTGCATAGAACATCCTATTTTGTAAGTGCTCAGAGATTTACAGAAGACACGGAGTAACTAAGGTCATATTTATATGAGCTACACAATATTGCCCCTGAGAAGAACGACTGGATTTACTGATGCTCTTAGAATCTCAACCTGTTTCCAGAAAGTAAATTCTCTCTCCAGAACTTAACATAAAATCAAATTTCAGCCTCACAAAAGATCTAGGAGAAAAGTATAGAGATCAATACACATTTATCAATAGAGAAAGCAAGTTCTCAGACATGTGGAGCAATTTATTCAGCATCACACAAGCCACCTGTCCAGCTGTGAACAAAGCCCAGGAATCCAGACTGCTGCTCATGCAATCACCCTAAGCAGCCCTCAGCACTCTCCATGCACACACAGGAGCTAAATAACAGCAGAAACGTACCTTTTTCCGGGTTCTCTTCCTCGCTTTCATCAGAGGAATTCCTGCTAGCTGCAGCCTTTGGCAAGCTATCGCCCAGGCTATGTTTTAGCTGCTCAGGTGCCACTCTCTTGAACTGCTGCATTCCCTCCACCGCCAGCTTTGCTGCCCGCACCTTCGACCCAGGCAGCAGTGGTGTCTTCAAGGTGTCTGAAGAGCAGGTCTCTGGTTGTGAAGGACGGAAGGATAGTGTAGTCTGGGAACAGTCACTCGGAGCATTCACTGAAGGGGACAAAGCACAGTTTCCCAGTCAGAATTAAACAGGTAACTGAGCTGCCCAGGGAGCTCTTGGGAAGCTTCCCAAAACAGCAACCTGAGATAGTCAAAAAAAATGAACACTAGCACTGGAACAGGCTGCCCAGAGAGGTTGTGGAGTCTCCTTCTCTGGAGATCTTCAAAACCCGCTTGGATGCAGTCCTGTGCCACGTGCTTTAGGTGTCCCTGCGTATGCAGGGGGGTTGGACTAGATGATCTCTAGAGGTCCCTTCCAACCCTAAGCATTCTATGATTCTATGATTCTATGTTTCTACTCTGATCTTCAAGCCCTATCCATGGTTCGGACTTTCAGGCTCAGAACCAAGCAACAGGTGTTCCTAAGGAGGGGTGGTAACGAGCAGCAGGCTAACAGCTCAGTGTATCTCTGCTCTGCTTTGAGGCAACCTGTGAGATCAGACCAAAGATCTCACCAGCCCAGTTTCTGAGTGCAGTCAGTAGTAGATAATTACAAAAGGGTATCAGGCAGAACAAGTACAAAATAATCCTTCTCCTGGTTGACCTTAGCTGTCAGTTTAAGGATTTCATGCACTGGTGACTGCCTTCTGGTCATCATATTTAGTCATCACTGAAAGACCAATCCTTCATGAATTAACCCAGAACCTTTCTTAATTTATTTTTTTGGCCTTGGTGACAGTCAATGGCAACATAATTCAACATTCAATACAATAACACACTGTGAAAAAACACTTTGATATAATCTAAACTTGCTTCTTGATGATTTGAGGGATGATTTACATTCTGAAGTCGCAAAAAAAAAGGTAATGACTCCCTCATATATCACTCAGCACTTAGGTTTCACCTTACTGAAGAACTGCATACCTCCTCCAGACTTCTAAAGAGCTCTACTGAACTGAGTCTTTTCAGTACTAGCCTATTTTCTGTCTGAAAGATTTCGGTGCACGCACCTGTCAGATTCCTCTTGGTAGAGTAACTGGTCACTGTGCGCAGCTGGCTGTCAGGGAAAGCGCTTCTCCTGTCTTCTTGTGACGTCCCACCACTACTGCAGGGCACAGCATCATCGTCTTCTTCACGCATCCCTGTCGGCACCTTAGAACCCAAATTTTGTGGCAAATCTTTCCCCTTCACTACTGGAGAGCAATGATCGATTTGGCTCCCAGGAACAGATCTGCCTGTTGTAGTGGTCTTTATCCATTTCTGAACCTTCTTTGTTGCCTCAGTATCCTCAGCTTTCTCCTCAGTATCCTCAGCTTTCTTCTTTGCCCTACCGACAATTTTTGCCCACACTACTTTAAATTCATTGTCCTCTTCATCCATGGTGCTGCAGGCTGCAGTAATGCTGCCTAGCAGCGCTACAGGGAAAGATCTCAGGAACAGTCAGGGCTGCGTCTTCTCTGGCTCGCCGCCTTCATTCTTCAGACGCCAGCACTTCTCCACTGTTCCAACGGTGGACTTTCCTCTGTGATTAATTCATCTGCACAGAATATATTATAGCATTTAGTGCAGCACATTCTCCAAGGACCCTGCTTATTTTCACTCAGCACAGTGATGACTTTCTTGTTCAGAGGATTTTGGAATGGAAGTGAAGCATTTCAATCTGCCCAAAGCATGTGTAGGATCTTCATGGTACGCTAGAGGGCTTCAGAAAGATTTACTGAAGCCCTTTAATGGAAAAACCACTAAAAGGTGGATATGTAAGATGGTATACGCAGATGCAGTGTGAAACAGGCCTCTGGTACCAATTTGAAAGAGGACATTCTTTGAAGACTCTTCTTTGAAGGAGAAGAGATTCTCATATAAAATATTGCAGCACATAAGTATAATAGCACATATTGACCCAAAACACTAATACTGTACTTTCCGCACAGACAGACACAGGCCACATTCAAAAGCATGCTGACTTCTCCTTTGAGGTCAGAATCCTGCCTGGAGCTCAGAATTTGAGATGTCCCACTTGTATATGCATCCATATCTACATTTATATAACACAGCAAAAATGAATGTATTCACTCCCATAAGGTGGGGAGGAAAGACTGTCACTCGGAGTGCAAAATTTCATTTTGTGACACAGCATATTTAAAGAAGAGAGCCTGTCCCCATGCTGAAAAGCAGCTAGCAGAGTAAGGCTTGGCAGTGCTTGGCCTTGCAGAAGAGTTTCTCGGACAGATGAGAGAGCACATCTAACAAATGTGCCCACCCTTCTTTCACCTCTGAGTTCTTACCTCCTCCTTTGGCTACTCAGTAGACACTGACCATGTTTCATAAACTGTTGTCAAATATACCAGAAAAAAGTATTGTCTCTTTCTTAGCTGGTTTAAATTAGCTTCTTAAACTAACTTAAAAAAAACTGATTTAACTAAGTTTCTTAAACTTTCTCTACAGTAAGAATAACAGTGCTAGCTAGTGATTTCTTGGAACAGCAATAGGTACAACAACATCCATATGGAAATGCCATCAATCCCTGAGCAACACTAGAACTAGATTTCTATTCTTAGACATTTTGATTGTCCTCTTCTTCCTAGCCATATGTTCACTACGGTTCTGGCTATTTTAATGGAGCTTTTATATTGACTCCCAAATCCATTTCTTTCAAAACTTAAACAGAGTGTTTCATTTGGAATGGCAGCAGCTGTGGTTCAGTTTCTCCAATAAAGCTCTGGGCACCAAAAGACTCAAAATGCAGGAAGAACACAAGCAGGATTGTTTTCTCAAATGGCTTGGCTGCAGCCATGCAAGGCTAAGGAATGCTGGTTACACATTTTCACAGGTCAGCCTTTCCTATAAGCAATTACAGATGTTAATGGATTTATCTATTTTAAATTCCACCTCCCAAACCTGCAGAGGACTTTGCTGTGAGTCTTAGATCATTTCCTGAGAGAGAAATTGACATTTTCTGTAACTAGTTCATAAATTTATTTTTTTCAGACAGAATCTTGGAGTAGTTATCACTACAAATTGACCTTTTTTTTTTTTTTTTCCTAAGTAGGAGGAGGCACACAGAGAATCTCACATCCTCCATGGCTTTAAATAACTCTCACAGACATATGCGTACACATGTCATATTATTTACGGTGACTTCCTGATGTTAAACTTTTGTTTGCAATTAATACTGAATGCCCCAGGCAGATCACGTGAGATGCATAAGCAACGCAAACCTAAGGATTAATCTATCTTACTCCTCCATCTACAGACGTATAGTGAGGCGTAGGCACAGACCAGGATCCTCTAAATACATCTGATCATGCTGTTATTGATGTACCTTAAAGCCCCTTTGGCACCATCTTGTAGAGCTTGTCAAGTAACGGTTTTGCAAAATTATTTATTTCAATATAGAATTCGATTAATTTTGTAAGATTTTAGGACTCTACAAATCACACAAGCTGGTCAAATAAAATAAACAGCAGCACTTACCTATCCACTTAGATGTTCAGTCTATAGCCCAACTGAACCTTTTGATGTATATAATCAAAATAGCACTGAGCAGCAAGAACCTAGATGGTTCTTGAAGATGGAACCTAGAAATTGGGAGGAAAGGGTTAGATTTTAGTGTATTTTTACTAATTCCTCTTTTTGCTCAAGTTCCAAGCTTCAGAGGGTGGGAGAAGGTGACAGCAGATGCTCTAATGGTGCTAAGTTTAGCCACTTCCACAAGTACCTGTGTACTTAAATATGTGTGTGAATTCAAATATTACTCAGGATCTGCTCAGCCCAGCACTGCTCCCAGCAGTGAACAGCACTGCTCGTGCAGAAAACAAACAAACAAACAAACAACAAACCCCCCCAACGCAGCTCTTTGGAGGTCAGAATAGATCAGGCTAGATAAAGTCCTGAATAACACAACGCAATTCTAGAGCTGACCCTATTTTGAGCAGAAAGTTGGGACTCATGATACCATGAATAGTCTGCCCTTTCTTTTTCCATCTTGTTTCCTAATAACTTTCTTGAACCCAGAACCACAACTCTATGGCACACTCTCTCCTACTGAGACATAATGCAAGAGCTGCACAGTGCACGTTCTCTGGCTTTGTGGAAGTGCCAATATAATATATAATACTGAGGAGAGAGAACAGGAGTTACTCAGTGAGCAGAGCACAAATATAAGTGTAGAAGACAAATTCCAAATCAGGTACTAACCTTTCTGCTCTAGTCTCTGTCAGTCTTCCTATGCCAGACAAGGGTAACTGAAACAGATAGGGAAATACAAGCAATGACAAATTAACAAGCAAAAAATAACGGCTAAAAAAAAAAAAAAAACAGATTTTAAGAAGCAACCTTAGCAATGACCAGCATCATTGTCTACCAGACACTACCCACTTATGTTCCCTCATAACCCATCAGTGCATCATGTTCATGTTTCCTTTAAAGCAACCCCCCTCACTAGTACCTCGTACATAAGGCAAAACATTTTATATCTAGTAAAATTTTTATCACGTTCCAGAAATGAATTTTAAATCGGTACTTACATGACAAAAACTGCCCCTGTTTTTTAAGTGTTATAGAAACTAACCTCCTATTTTACAGAGCATCTTATTGAAAACAGGAAAAACTTCACATTATACCTCCTATGGAAGGATAAAGAGGAAGTAATCATAAAAATAAAAAGTAACAGTTGCTCAGTGCAAATTTTCATGGCTTGTATGCAAACACAGTAACATACAAATCAGGAATCTATGCAGCGGGTGTTTCAAAATGAAAAATACAACTGAGAATTAAGCACTGTTTAAAAACATTTCAACTGAGGCCCAAAATTCTACCATTCCACAACTAACGAACAGGACACCAGTTGTTAAATGCTAATCTGATTTTCAGAGGAGAAATATTCAGAGTAGGAATAAAAACAAATATGCAAAATAGCAACGTGATGATGAAATGGTACAGTGCAAAACATAAAAAAAGGAACTGCATTAAAAGGAGAATGTAGTAAAATTACACAAGATTTATTAGAGAATGTTTAAAAGGAGCTTTTGGTGTACATAAAACCCACAAAAAACTAACAACGCTATTAGATCATTATTAAAAACTACTAACTCAGAAATCAATGGTCTAATGGCATCTATACCATAATGATGATGACATTAGTGCACTACAAGAGAAGCCCAAACACTATTAAAAACCACAGCTCCTGCAGGTCCCGATTTCTAGCAACGAGCTGCAATGCAACAGATGCTACGGGCGAACAGGCCGACCGCTCTCTGGCCCGGCAGAGCCCCCGATCTCTCAGAATCCCCGTCCCCAGCGGCGACCTTTGAGCAGGACCGTTGGGGAAGCAAGAATCTTGCAGACCGAAACGGACGGCAACGCGAAATAAATGACTGATGCGGGACTCGATGGATAACGAATTAACACGAATCCAAACAATTTTGTGAAGAACGGGGTCTCCCGGGCTAAGTCGGTATCTTTTTAGCGAGATTTTTTTTTTTTTTAAGTCACTTTAGAGGCGTGAACCACCGCGCAAGCGGCGCCGCCGTGACATCACGCCGCCGGCCCCCGCCCTCCGCACAGAGCCGCGGCCCGCGGAGGGGATCGGGGGGCGCCGGTGCCGCCGCTCCCGCCCGGTCCTCGCCGGCCCGCCGCTGACCTCTCCGCCGCAGCCGCGGCTCCCTCCGCTCCTCGCACCCCGCCACAACACCGGGAAGGACCGCAGCGAAGCGCATGCACCGCGCGCCAACGGCCCGCGCTTGCCGCTGCTCGGGCGGTGCGCGCAGGCGCGTCCGAGCCGAGCGACGCAGGCGCAACACAGACTTCCTGACGCCACAGCGGTTGCCGTGGTGACGGGCCCCGCCCTGCGAGCCGGGCCCAACGGCCGCCGCTCGCCAACGGCGCCCCCTGAGGGCCGCCCGCCCCGAGCGCGGGAAAATAAATAAAAAAACGCTCAAATATGGAGTAAAACCCTAAAACACCGATCCGCTGGGCACACCGCTCACCCGCTCTCGGGCAAAAACAGCGCCAAAGCACGAAAACTTACAGCAGGGAGGGGCGCTTCTATTAAGAATTAAGGTCTTTGAAACATCCAATGGTAGAAACACATACATGTTGAGGAGATAAAGACAGAGCCTCTGCTTGCGAGCATCAAATATTTGCTTTTTCAGCTCTGTGGTTAAAACCCGCAGTGGTCATTTGCGGGCCACAAAGCTGCTGCTAAAGTCCATTAAATCCTCCTGCTCCAGGGATTTAACAAGCCCCTTCCTGCTTGCAATGAAGCTGGAAGGTGGACAGCTCCATCGCTCAGGCTTTCACAGAGCCCATCGGTCAAGCGACAGAGCATTACCTTTCATTTGTGCTTTCTGCTACCTGGAGTTGACAAGGAAGACGGATGTTGCCTTTCCACAGCATTTAGTTTGGGCTCAGATCACACACTGCATTTTAATTTCAAACTGTGTTCAAAAGCAATTGGGTTAGTTGTGGCTAAAGGTCTAAAGGTTTGAAGCTTGCAAAAACTGACATGAAAAACTCCTTTGTTTTTGTGTCTTTCAACACTTCTGCTGGTTTATTCAACTTCTTTCTTAAGTTGCTACACTTCATGGGAATTAGAAATGCTCTTAAGAAAATCCTGCAAGAACTTGCAAGCAAATATTGCACAAATATACCGAAAATACTCCAGTTAGGAGGCACTGAGACATTGCATCGGTTCCACAATTACTTCTAAGCCAAGTCACAGTAATATTTTGCTGCACAGTACTATAAATGCCATTCTTGAGCACCAAATACTTAAAATAAAAACCCAAACTAAATGTTAGAGACACAGGAAACATAGTATAGGGAGAGAGCTAAATTATTCCAAACAATCTTACTTTTGCCTTCATATTCTCATCTGTGTTTCCAAATAGACAAAGCAAGGCAGGGACTAAGCAAGAGACAAAACCCTTATATACAGCCCTTAAAAACTAACACATAAGGTAAAACCTTAGCTTTCTAGAAATGTCAGATCACATTCCTCACCTTCCAGCATAGCACTTGCTAGTACTGAGCCCCAAAGGCCAAGTTCTCTGGGATAGATGTTACTGGGCTAGGTGGCGAATCGCACTGAATTGTCCAATGAAAAACACTGACACTTAAAAGCGGAGGATCCCTCAAAAATGTGAAATGCATAACACGCACAGGAATCTGTTTTTTCATCATCTGAATCATTTACAACTTGTGTTCAACTTCTATACGACAACCACCTTGAACCTTGCTGATCCATGTGAATACCTTGCAGCCTTTTTAAAATCTGCACTTAAAAACAACCAGCTGTATTGTAGTATTATTATATAAACAGACTCCAAAGCAAAGAGATTTAACAGTATCTGCTAGTATCTGTAGATGTTCATACTGGTAAACCTGTATCTATTTCACAGCACATTTCTATGCTTCTGACCATTGCTGCAATGCAACAAGGTCATCGTTGCTACAAAAGCC